>NW_028321881.1:306875-613750 GCF_036245765.1 Copidosoma floridanum
CCTCCAGACCACGCTACACCACTACAGCACACATGTAAAGAAAGTAAATTTTGAATTTTATTTCTTATTTTTTAACAATTTTTCCTAAAAAAAAAAAAAAAAAAAAAAAAATATTCCTCATGATTTGAACCGGCGACCTACTGCACACGAGGCGAGTACCATATCCACTCTGCTGTGAGTGGTTCCGATGGAAGGAAATAGGTTGCTTCTTGTGGCCGTTATCAAATTGGTTCCCAATATCAAAAAATAGTCAAATTTGTTCCAAGATTATTAGAAAACATAGTCAAATTGGTTCCCTGTGCATTGAATGAAAAGAAAGTGGGCTTAAACTTTTGAATTGATATGTACAACAATTCAAAAGAGAACAGGTCAATCAACTTTTGAAGGAAATAAGCGATTATTGAGCCAGTACCATTGACAACTGTTTTACAGAAGACTTTATGGCCACTATTCCTAACGATTCAAAAGGGTAAAAGTTTTGTGACTACATACTCTTATTATAAAAGACAGATAGCGATTAAATCTCGATTAAAGCTTCGATGTGTATCGAATTGAAGGAGATACTTTTGAATGAGCTCTGATAGGCCAAAAATTTTTAGTGGTCGAACCTCCATGCGCGCATAGCGCGCTCTGCTTAGAATCTGGTTGAAAATTACAGTGCAAGTAACTTGCTATTTTCACCCGAAATGTGGGCTCAATTGTCATTATTGTTTAGTCGCACTAACAATAATTACGAATCGCTCAATTCATATTTTAACAAGATGTTGTACACGTTGAATCCAAATTTATTTTTGTTTCTTGGGGCCCTAAAGACTGTTCAATGTGATTTATACGTCAAGATGCGTAGTAAAAAAAAAAAGCCAGAGATTGAAGAAAAACAAGACTTTGTAATGAAAATACTTTTATTCTTGTATATCTCTCTTCCAGTTTGTATAAATAGTTTCTAAAGAGTTTTTACCTTTTAAAATTTCTTTGTTCATAAATTTTTCATCTATACTAGCAATATTTCCTCACGCGATGCGCGGGAACTGCATTTAGAGCTATCAATTGTGGCTGTAAGGACTTCGATTTACACACGTGACTCGCAGCTCGTACGAAGCGCTGCTGCGCACTCATGTGAGTGTGTTTGTAAGTCGAAGTCTTTACAGAGTCACAACAGATGACTCTAAATGCTGGGGTTCTATTAAAGTGCACGAAAGTTTGCACTTTTCTACGTATTTTTGACTTCTGCGCACGTGCAGATGACAAAAACAGTATAAAACACGTAGTAAAGTGCAAAGTTTAGTGCACTTTGATATAACCCCAGTTTCTCGCGCACGTTGTGTTAAAAAATGTCGCCACACATGCGATAGGAGATGCGACTCACGCACGCTTGTCTCTCCACACACTCGCTTGCGCTCGTGCAGGACTGACAAGGTGAAAAGCGTGCGTCAATCACGTTCCTCTCGCACTAGTATCGTAAAGTACAATTTAAAAACGCCAGCGTTAAAATGACTGTTAGTCCGAAGCCTGAATTAAGTGTGACGGAAAAAATATTGTTGTACACATTTTTTCAAAAGCTTAAACACACTTTCATTTTATTTGACAATTCCAATTCTTGTAGTGTGGTTTGTAACTTTTTTTTAATTTAAATGTTCATTTACTATTTAATAATTAATTTGGTTTGATTTTGAATTATAATTATTTTTAAATTATTCATTTAATATTTAGCATTTATAAGTTTTTATAAATGTATTTCAAAAATGAGAAAACATTATTTTTTAGCTGCAGCTTTACTATACATAAATTAATATTTATTTAATTTTCATCAATTCGTTAATTTTAAAGCCAGTAAATGTATTTATATATTATATATGAATAAGAAAGCTGTATGTACTGTAACGATATATATGTATATACACTGAGAGAAATAAATCATGAACATTACTGTGCTAGAATGGTAATCTGGAGGTATTTTTTATTTAGGGAATTTTACTGTTTGAACGGTAGTTTGTATCGTTAGATATAGCGATTCTTACTGATGTTGCAGTAGAAATTACTCTTCAGCATGGTAAGAATTAGATTGCCAAGAGTATAAAGTTCCTAGATGGCACTGTAACACCAGATTACCATTCTATCACAGTAGTTTTTATAATTTTCTCTCTCAGTGTAATAATCTGCACAAAATAGAATATACAGGATAAATGAAAGAATTACAATAACTATTTATTTTAAATAACAATTAAGGAAAAGAGAGATGTGCTATAAACTTCCATTTGTTTTTAAATTATTAGTATTGGTCACGATGAAGCTCGTTTAACAAAGCTACTAAAAAAATAAATTTATTATTTATCTTACATTAACGTTATTTGGTGCTATTGGCCTCGAGCGCAATTCTGAAACAGCGCCCCCATCGAGCAACTTGGAAACGATTGGTCGCAGTAGAGAAGGACAGCACTATATGAAATTGCTTCCGGCTCTACTCGCGAGATGGCCAAGCTGTAAAAATCGCTTCTCCGCAAACGTATTCAAACTAATTCATATAGTACTATCCTCTTCTAGCCCGACCAATCGTTTCGAGGTTGACCGATGGGGGCGCTATTTCAAAATTGCGCTCGAGGCCAATAAGCAGTCTTAAAAGTAAAAATACTGTTCCAAACACATGTAATAGTATTAAGTGTAATAAGTAAGTTGTACTTATTTTATAATATTGTTTTATAATCTCACAGCTTTCAGTAATGCATTTAATTATGGGTAGTAACTTTTTTGAACTTTTAATTAATTATTACATTATTGTCTTCTTCGTCTGTTACCACTTTGTCCTCTGTATCTTTTGTCGTCTGACCAGCTTTTCCTCCAATATTTGGAGAAGTTTTTTCTTTGGTTGCATACTTAGCATGGGCAGAACTTAATACTTCGCGAACTGCTTTGTTCAGTAATTTTTTATTAATGGCTATTTCTCCATCAAATTTTGAATAAGCGTACTCTAAAATGAATATCACAGCTAGTTGAAATTTTATTTGAGAAAATATTTTAAAAAACTAATGTTTAATAAACAGAATCGGTGTAGAAATAGAAATATTTTACCCAAGCGTCAAGTATATTGTACAGATTTTTTAATATTTTTTAACATACATACGCATAGTACATTTTTACAATTCAAAAGTCGAATACAACATTATGCATTAACATTTAAAGATTTACCATGAACTATTTTTATTAAAAAAAAAATGAGAAAATATTGCTGTCTCTTCTTTCTCCGAAAAATACTTGTCATTGCGTTCCTTTTTAAGACGAACAGCTTATATTATGTAAAATAAAACTATCGAGTTGACAAGCTGCACTTGCTAATGGGGTAAGAGCATTTCAGACAAAAAATTGTATCCGTACATGTTTGAAAGAGATAAATACAAATATTTTTCTTTTCTCTAACACCTTCTAAGCTGAGCTTGCCAACTTGCTAGCCCCATACTAGGTCAACGATTTATGTTCAATGTTAAGTGATTCCAAATACCTGTAATTGCTTGCATTTTATCTCGTGGTATAGCAGGCTTTGGTAAAATTCCTAAAGCTTTATTATAGCCAGACTGTCTACCCTTGGCACTATACTTGGATAATTCCTTATAGCCAAATATTTTGATCATTAAATCGTTTACAAAATGATCGATTTCATCTCGCCGACAACCACTGACTAATGATGGAGTAATTTTGAATCCTGTTGTTTCCTGTGGCACCTGCCCAATAACAAATACATAATAAATCACATTTATAATATTCAAATATTTATTAAATTCTTTAGAATAATATCTAACGTGCAAGTGGATGATTTTAAAATAAATATGCATCAAAAAAGAAGATTGGGTTAAACATTTTAAACAATTACTGGGGACGAAAGAGATTGATGCAAATGAAATGCGTGAAATTGTTACAAACCAAGATAGTGAAAAGGAGGTAGCAAAGAGAGAAAAAGAGATGACAGAAGTGATTTAAATAAAGAAATAACGGTACAAGAGGTGATAAATTCATTGAAAAAAATGAAAAATAGGAAAGCAGTAGGACGAGATGGATTAGTAGTAGAATTCTTAAAAGAGCTCCCAATAGACGAGATAGTAGAATTAGCTAGCATCTTAAACCAAATGTTACATAAGTCTGAAGTAGCCAAAAGTTGGGAAATAGCAAGAATTTACCCTATATAAGGTGGGAGACAAAAGTGACCGCAAAAACTATAGGGGGGTGTTGCTGCTATATGTAGGGTACAAGTTACTGACTAACATAATTGCAGAAAGAGTAAGAAACTTGGTTGAGGAGAAGGACAAAATCAAGGGAAGCCAAGCAGGATTTAGAGGTAAAAGAGGAACAAGGGACCAAATATTAATTTTTAATAGCATAGTAGGTAATAAATTAAAAGAAAAGGGGGAAAAGTTTATGCATTATTTATAGATTTTAAAACGTCATTTGATGTTGTCGATAGGGGAATTCTATTATAAAGGCTTGAACAAAAATAGATAAATGGTAGAATCCCAAAGTTAATAAATAAAATATATAAGGTAACACAAAATGAGATAATAACAGGGGAAGGAGTTTCGAACAGTTGAAAGACTTTTAAAGGAGTAAGACAGGGCTGCCCATTAAGTCCAACACTTTTAAACTTGTTTATTGACGATTTAGAGGATGAATGGGAGAAAAAGAACGAAGGAGTTGTCGCTATAGGAAGTAAAAAAATCCTTGCCTAAAATTTGCAGACGACGTAGTAGCGATGGCAGATAGTACAGAAGAGCTTGACGGAATGATAGAAGGACTAGAAAAATATAGTGTAAAGAAAAAAATAGAAGTAAATACGAAAAAAACTAAAGTTATGGTTTTAAGAAATGGAGGGAGATTAAAGAAAGATGGAAAATGGTTTTACAAAAAAAAAGAATTAGAGATAGTTAAAGATTATAAGTATTTGGGCTTCTGGTTCAACGAAATATATTACTTAAATTTTAACGCAAAGAGGGTCATTGAAAAGGCTAAAAAAAACAATGAATATTGTATCGGGAATATATCAGAGAGCCAAAGGAGAAAACCTTAGAAAGAAACTATTTTTACTTGATTCAATTGTAAAGTCAGCATGTTCATATGGGCGGTAATTTGGGGGGGGGGGGAAAGAAAAGAACAGATAGAAAAGTACAAGGGAGGTATGTAAAAACAGTGATGGGGTGAACAAGAATTCACCAGACTATACATGGAGTCTGGAAATAGGTAGAAGAAGTTGGAACTTAGGGGCAAAGAAAAGAGCAGGAGACTTTCTAATTGAGATATTAAAAAAGGATGATAACAGGTGGGTATCAAGATGTCTAAAAGAAGAACTCAAGGGAATTACAAATAATAACAGCTCGAGTTGGGCGAAAAACCTACTCAATGCGTATCAGGAAGTTGAGGACGAAAATTTAGTTAGAGAAATGTATGAAATGGAGGAGTAGTTGAAATAGAAGATAAATTAAGGAAGTATGTGGTAACAAGAATAGATCAGAAAATACAATTTGACTGGGGAAAACTTTACAAATCCAGGTACAAAAGTATTTACAAGTATAATAAACAAGATATATTGCTGGAGAAATATAAGGAAGAAAAAATGAACGTTAAGTTTAAAGAACAGTGGGCAAGGATGAGGTGTCGGAATGTAGGTACATATGGAAATAAGGGATATGAGAATACAATGTGTAGACTCTGCAAAGTAGATAAGGAAAATTTGCAGCATGCATGGAACTGTAACACGGCCAGAGAAAAAATGACAAAAGAATTGGCGGAAAAAATAGACAGGTTAGGGCTAAGTAGAAAAAAAGATGACTTAATTTTAAAGACAAAAAGTACGTTAATGGGAAAAATTAGAATAGAGATGTGTCAATATAGTAGGGAATATAAAGAACTGCTAAGGTCAAGTACGGAGCAAGGATAGGGGCAGTTGATTAAAAGCAATATGTTACATAAATTGGGATAGAAGCCAAAATCAGGAAATAAAACGGTAGATAGAAACGTGAAAAGAGAAAATAAATGTAGAAGGATAATATCAAAAGATGACTCATGGAATGATAAATAATTAGGAATAAGGGAAGGAAACAGTGTAAAGGCGAAAAAAAAAAGTTTCTGTGTTGATTTTTGGGTTTTTTTCATTTTTGTCTATTTTTCAAGACCTGCTGTGATTAGGTCAATAGGGAAATCACATAAACGATTGTATAAAATTGTATCATTAGATCCTTCAGGTAGATAATCAAAAAATATTGGACACGTATTTTTTTGTTTTCGTATAAACAAAACCAGCAACGAACACACAACGCGTCAAAGTTACACATGACGTTATTTTGATACACGATTTTGTATATTTATGACACATTTTATGACTTATTTTTTTATGATCTACCTGATGGACCAATTATAATTTTTCCCACAAAGCAAAAATTGGACTTCGGGTTTGGCTTTTGCATGCTTCATAAAATATAGTAAGGTGATCCGAGCCTAGTCTTAGCATACAAAATTTCGATTTGTTTGTGGAGCTGTGTTAGGTAATAAAATAAAATAAGTAATTTTTACATTACATTTTCTTTAGATTCAGGCAAACCATGACTTGGTGATGAAGTTCTTGAAGTAGTTTTTGATATGCTTTGTTGATTTGGTTTCGAAGTTACGTCTTCATTTGAAAGTTTGTTTAAAATAAATGAATCAGTAATTTGTTCACTATTGCTGCTCCTTTTTTTAAAGTCAACTGGGTCTTGATCTTTCTCATTTACAGTTTTATCTGCCATATTACCAAATGTTTGAAGGATGCGCCTTGCTTCGCATAAGTCTAAAAAATTATGATTATTTTTAATACTGCAGACCAAGCTTACTTTTTAATTGCTTACTCTGGAAAGTTCTGGGAATGGATATTACAATGTACAAGTAGCAACAAAAATATGTTGTATGCAGTTTAAATAGCTAACTGCGTTACAAATATTAGTCTAAACAACCTACGGAAATGATGGCATAATTGTGACATCAGATAACAGAAAATAATCCAAGACACGTAACATTTTATTATTAGGGTAAATAACTTCGCCTTGTAACGTTAGTGCCTCTCCTCTCATCCCTTTGAGAGCGCAGAGGCCTCAAAATTTCTCTGTTAATTCTCATCATTTCCCTCTCTCTTAGTTCCCTTTTGTCTTCTAGGGAGACATAGTCCTTTTGTACTGGTTCTCCACGCGGGGAGGTTAGTTTTAGTCGGTAGGCACCCGGGTGAATCCGACACAACCTCTGGTTTCGCAACCGGGGGTTTCTTTTAAAGATTTTCCCTCCCCACCCCTTGAAAAAAAAAAAAAAAAAAAAAAAAAAAAAAAAAAAAAAAAAAAAAAAAAAAATTACGGTAAATCAATGTAGTTAACCTGTTAAAGTCGGAAAAGGCCAAATAATAATTTTTGAAGTGAAAACTTCTTATGGCGCGTTCGGCACTTTTGTGGGTGAGCATTTTCAGCTGTTCTCGCGACAGACGAGATTTTACACAGATTTACTACGCGTGTATTCTTATAATATATGTGTATACTGTACGCACTCTTTGTATGGGCATTCGTTCGTGCTCTCGTGACAGACGAGATTACATACCTATATGTATACTCAGAGTGTATAGGTATGCGAGAGCGCTGCATGCTATACGCAGCAGCGTTGTTCTAAGCATTATTCCACACTCACAGTTCATGCTTGATCGCACATAGCGCCCCGCTGCCTGGATCTCACCGCTAACTACTTGGCACGAGAATTCAAATTCAAAATCGTATGATTTTTTCAGCAAACAGTAGGCGCAGAAATTCAAATTCGAAAAAAATCTTTGTATGTATTGGCTAATTAATGCCTAAAAATATTGGATAATGTTGTATGATTATATAGATCAAGAGGTCGTCTATAAGAGAGAAAAAAGGTGTTTCGTCCCGAGAGCACGCCAGGACTCATCAGTGAGGCTCATGTCGTGCTCTCTGCCTTAGACACAGAAGAGGTGTGGGCTTACAGTGACTCGATCGCGCCTATATATGAATCGTGCGAGAATTTCGCCGCTTGACGGAAGCGAATATCAGGGGCTTGGCCACCTGGCGAGTAGAGCCTAAGGCGCGAGAGATGTGAGACGCGGGAGACGCCACATAATTACATACATAAATAGTATACCAAGAGTTCTTTCGAATTCGAATTTCTGCGCCTACTGTCTGTTGAAAAAATCATACGATTTTGAATTCAAATTCTCACGCAAAGTAGTTCTCGGTGGGATCCAGTCAGCGGCGCTATGTGCGATCAAGCATGAACTGTGAGCGTGAAATAATGCTCAGACCAACGCTGATACGCAGTCTTTGCATGGGCATTCGTTCGTGCCCTCGCGACAGACGAGATTGAGAGTTTTTTATCTTTATTTTTTTATGTACAATTTCTCATGTCGCGAGCGCACCTAAAAATGCTCACCCAAAAAAGTGCCCAACGCGCCATAAGTTAAAGTTTTCACTTCTGCCTGCACTCCCGGAGTGTTTATACAAAAAAAAAACTTGATCTCCAATGCAAAAGAGTTAAATAACGAAGATATAGATCTTATAAAAATGTATAGTTAACGTCTGGTTAATTTAATTCAGATCAGTTGACGCTTAGAAAACTTGTAAAAGACAGCGAAAATGGAAGTTTTTTAACTTGTTAATAGATTTTTCTTTTTTAAGATAATATTCGGTTAAATTATGAGTTAATAGTTTACTAGGGTTACCAGACAGACTATGCAAAAAACCAGGGCACCTAATTTATTTGCATAGGTTCTAAACAAAATAGGTCATTAGCCCACATATTTTTAATTACCACATTTTGTTATGCACCATAACAGTTATTTTTCCTAAATCTCTTGTAAAACATATTGATCATGAAATTGTAATATCACGAGAGAGGAAAAAAAATGAAGAATGAAGTATCAAGTAACAATAACTAACTATTCAATAAGTATATACACGACAGTTTAGTGTGAACAAAAATTTTTTAATCGTTTTCGGCTAACAATATTGTTTTGAGTCACCGATTGGACGCAATAAACTGGGTTTTCCTGGCTTCAGTAAATACTTGTAAAACTGCTTACAATTTAAGCCGTCAATATTAAATTTGATTGACACGCGATTGCGCACAGTAAGTATTGAAAGTCGGTTGTAAGAAACAAAAAATACAGCTAAAAACAACGGTTTTGCAAAAGCCAGGACATTGTAAGTGTTTTGAATAAAAAACTAGGACACCAGGACAAGCATGGCAAAACCAAGACATGTCCTGGGAAACCAAGGCGTCTGATTTACAAACCTTCAGTAATTATTTTAGCAAAAAATTTTAAAAATTTTTGAAATTTTGGATTTTTTCGGAAAAAAGGACTTTTCCACCCTCGGGTGGTTTTGGGAGGCTGGTACTTCCTCGGGCAAAAAAGCAGTTTTCCGATACTCGTTCGAAAAGTCTCCTTTACGAACCTCATTACGGACCTCGCCTTCGGCTCAGGCCGGAAACCTCTCGGTTCGCAAACAAAGACTTTTCAAACTTGTAGGAAAACTACTATTTCGTACAAAATTTTTCTCTTGGTATAAAAATTATTGTAGAACGATTTTTCAAAGCTTTAATCTTTGATGCCGAAATTGGGCACCGAAAAAAGTAATTTTTTTATTGTTTCACAATTTTTGTTTGGAGCTTGATAACAAAATTATAAAACGAACGGCAATAGTTATTCACTATTTTTCTGCGAATTTATAAAAAAAAAGTTATTGCACGACCATTTGGTGCAAAGTTAACTTTTCATTTACTGAAGTTATAACATCTATGAGGCATTAGAGCGCCTGAGCAAGAGCAACCAGCCAGCCACACTGCATTTTGGTGGGCAGCCGATGTGCAGAGCAAATAATACTCAGTTTTACGGGAATCATAGCCGTCGATAGAGAAAAGGTTACAACTGCAAATATTTTTCTAATGCAGAGTACGTGTTTGTTGTTTTCTGATAACATTATAACATTTTTAACATTAGGCCGTCGTAGGGTGATTGGAGTATATTTTATCATAACATCCTCGATTTGCTTACAGACATACGTTTCAAAGTACCTAATATGTAACTATCTTTATAATATTGAAGTTATACACAAAAAGGTGTAATTATGCGTACATGCACCTGAGTGAAAATGATTTTTTTTAGGCACTTAAGTGCCCTGAATCGTAACATTGCACGTATTTCCTCCTTGGTTGACCAGATATGGCGTTAGATCAGGGGTCTTATCGGGATAAAAAATTTGACATCATGGTACGACTAGCGAACACAGTTACTAAGGCAAAAGGCGCGGGAGGGGATGGTTGGCTAAGGAACCTGTAAGATAGTAGGTTTATTCATCTTTACGTATTTTGACGTCAAATCGCTATTGCGATCAAACCCCTGGTACGCCGTTGATGCTCCTCGGAAATTTTTTTTGCTTAAATTACAGCTCTAAATGTTCGCTAAAAATTTAGCTGTGTGATGAGTATTTTCAGCTGGATTTAACTGCCTTTTTAGCTACATTTTTAGATATATTCATAGCTATATTTTTAGTAAAAAGTATACTACAAATCTAAGTATGTGTCTCCGCGGTAAAAAAATTATCTTTGGCCTAAGCCCTAGAGCCTCCTTAGCCCATGATATTTGTTGTTACAGTATCATAAATAATGTACAAAATATCTAGGCATCGTATAGTGAATTTTCGAAGAGAAATTTTAGTGGCGACTCGAAAACTGACAAAATCAACGAAAAATTACTTTTTTTGGCTATTCTTTCGTAAATTACTCAAAAACGAAGCCACCTAGACGAATATTTTACTTGAATTTTTTTTCGTTGTTAGTTTAAATAGATTAGGTTTTTTCAGATACCAAGGTTTTTATAGTTTTTTTCTAGAGGTTATAAGGGGTTTCAGGCACTAGGCGTAAATCAGATGGCTTCCCTACTGGAAAAATCGTTGTATCTCCAGTAAGAAATCAATATACATTCATTATTAATTCTTGATTGATTTCATATTGATTCTTACTTCAAAAACAGTCCCAATTCGCAACATAGATTAGATATGAATTCAATAAGAATTCAATATGAAATCTAAGTTGATTCTAGACTGATTCCAAGTTGTATTAACACTGAAACATTAAAAAAATTTTAAAAATAATTGTAAATTAAAAAAAATTGCACATTGAATCAACTCTTATTTCATGGTAAACTTGCGTTGATTTTACTTGTCAATTGCAAAAATATTTCAATGTAAATTCAACTTATAATCAATTTAGAATCAACGTGGATTTCATGTTGAATCAACTCAAAATTCATGTTAAATCTTTATTGATTTAATACGGAAATTTTTTGAATATTCATAAATTCAAAAAAAATTGCAAATTGAATCAACTCGTATTTCATATTGAATTTACATTGATTTTACATGTCAATTGTGAAAATGTTTCAGTTTTAATTCTACTTTGAATCAGTATAGAATCAACTTAGATTTCATATTGAATTCATGTTGAATCCATGTTGCGAATTGGGACTGTTTTAAAGGTAAGAATCAATATGAAATAAATGTGAAATCAATCACGATTCAATAATGATTTTTTCAGTAGGGTTAACTAATACATATGTTGTCCGATATACGATACATCTTTTCTTCAGTTATCTAGTATGATGAATAATTTCAAATTTTTTTTATGATCCTCATTGTTTTTTTTCTTCTCGTACCTTTTTCTTTTTAGAAACACGATCATCATCGCTATTCTAATTTTTATTATCTAATTCCTCATCGATATCTATTCCCCCATAATCTTGTGCTTTCTCCTCTTTAATCACACTCATTCCGACAAAATGTATACAACACTTAGAGAAGAAGGTACAGTAAGGTTGCAGTAGGAACAGTCCTTATTACACGTTTTCATAAAACTTGTCCAGATTTTTTCGCTCCTACATTTGGATATGACCAGAAAATTTGATTTTTGGAGGTTTGAATAAAAATTGCGTTGCAACAATGCATTCTGGAAAAAAATGTCAGAGAGGACTTTTATCTTACAACATACGTAAAACTGCAAGATAAAATTTTTATTTTCAATTTTGAAAAAATTTGTTTAGACAATTACTAAAAAAAAAGTTTTATTTGTGTCGTCATGGTTCGTCATGCATCGTATTATGACCTCGGTTTAACACAAGAAAATCCATGTAGTAGAAGCCGAAAAAATGGATTTTTTTCCGCTTCATCTGATTTGAAAAACTTAAAACGATTTTTCGAACAGGCAATCTTTCTGCAACTGGTCATTGTTCGTGTACGCCAAAGTGATAATTTCGTAAGGTAAACAATTCAGAATACCTCTAATGGAAATCGTGGTTTTGGATTGTTGCAACCACTCCATTTGCTCTAGGGCCTAGGTTATTGCCGGTTAATGTAAACAAAATTGAAAATCTTTTTAGGTGTACCATGCGGATGGTAATACGTAAAGTAAGGAGTAAGCTAATTTATAAGTTATTTAAGTTGGTAAATAAGAATTTGTGTTGCAGAAAATAAAAATAAATTAGCTTTGTCTCCCACTTCAGATGTAGCCATCTGTATGTCTGTGAAGTTTTCATCGTTCTCCAACGAAAATATAAAAAAAGAATTTTTTTTTTTGCAATGTTACAGTTTCAGATAAAACAAGGTCACAAGAAAACCAGCCTCACCAAGTTTCAACCACCCAGAATTTTTTCCTGGGGAGGTATGGGGGGAAATGGTTGAAAAACGATAAAACCCGTTTTTAAAGCAAGCAAAGCGATTAAAAAACCCAGAACCGTTCCATATTATTAGAAACGACGAAAAATACCACCCCACGAATTTTGCAAGTCCAAAAACATAACCTCAATTTTCTAGTGGGGAGAAAATAGACGTTTCCACCGAAGGTGTGCGTTTTTCTTTTTTTTCCTGTACCAGGGATCACTTTAGGAGGTACCAAAACTTTTTTATCGTTTTCCTCATGTCAAAAGCTACCACCATGATTTTTCGCAACGTCCGGAAACATAACCTCAACTCACAAGGGGGGAGTAAATAGACGTTTCCAGGGAAAGGGTGCGTTTTTTTTCCTGTACCAGAGATCACTTTTAGAACAACCAAAACTTATTTATCGTTTTCCTAATGTCAAAAGCTACCACCATAATTTTTTGCAACGCCCAGAAACCTAACCTCAACTCACAAGGGGGGAGAAAGTATGGTAACACCTATAAAGATCGCTAATTTTGTGTACATTAACCGGCAAGCTAAGAACAAATTTTTATCGCAGGTAAACATACCTAGATTTATAGCTATATTTTTCACTAAAAATATTGCTAAAAATATACCTCAGAATGTACTTGAATATATCAAAAAATACAAAATATACAGCTAAATTTTCAGCTACTTTTTTTAGCTATAAATTTAGCAGAGAATTTTTTCCTGGGTCTACAGATCTAAGGCCATCTCTACAGACAACCAAGGGGAAATAATGTGCGATAGTGACATTTAGGACAGGTGCCTCAAAAGAATTACTTTCTTTTACCGTAGGTGTATATTGCGCAATGTGGGAGGAAAGTATTCTGTAACGAGGCGTAATGTTGTAGTATAATACGATATAGGGTAAATTGGTTTCCCTATCAAAAACTTCAATGCTGAATCAATGCTGAATCAACATTGATTTTAGCGTTGAATCAACGCTGAACCAACGTTGAATCAACGTTGAATCCATGAATGACGGAACACTGAAATCAGTCTTAATTTACATTGTTGATTCAACACTGATTCAACGTTGAATCAGCGTTGATTCAGCGTCGATCAAAACGTTAAAATTAAATTTTAAGAATTTACAAAGTAGTATAGTATTATTTGGGGCAGATATATTGACGCATATGGAGGTACTGTCCGTATGGTAACACCAAAACAGGGGGGTTCAGTTATTTAATGTTAAACCGTATTGAATATGCATTATATTTTTTTTGTTATTAAATTAACGTTTAAATCAACACTGATTCAACGCTGATTCAATGTTGAATCAGTGTTCATTCGACGTTGAATCATTGTTGAATCAACAATGTAAATTACGACTGATTTCAGTGTTCCATCATTCATGGAATCAACGTTGATTCAACGTTGGTTCAGCGTTGATGTATCGCTAAAATCAACGTTAATTCAGCATTGATTCAGCATTGAAGTTCTTGATTAGGTTATCAGATTGTTGTTGTGACATGTATTATTAGATAATGGAACTGAGTGTGGGTGAAGCAGCTCTTATTGCCAGTTCACTGTATTGTAGAATTAAGTTTACTCTCACATCTTTCTTACGTTGAATTTATGTTATTTTTGCCAATCGGAAGTATTTTTGTAGTTATTTACAGGTACTTCGTTAAATATATTAACGTTTGTATCTATGTACGTTTACATTATAGAAATACTTAGTTCACCAATCAATAAAAAGACTGAATTATATGATAATTACATTATAAAAGTTATTGTAATCACTCATTGAGCATAGCACTCATAGTTACTTTGACAAATTAAAAAAAACCATGCAACTGTAAAAGTATTTTCAAAATCTTACTTGAGTCAATGACTTGTTTTTTTTTATTCATATTGTTCAGGAGATCCTTAAGTATGTGGTTTTCTTTTTGTAATGTTATATTCTCATTATTCATGTTATGTAAGTCGTTTTCTAAACTGCTAATTCGCTTGTGCAATCTGTCAATCAATCCAGTTTTATCATTTATATCCTTTGAAAGTAAAAAATTTTCAGTTTTTATTTTTTTCAGTGTTATTGACATATTGCTTCTTTTAGCACTTGTAACGAACTGATTAGAATCAGATGAATGTTCCTGCATAAACATTTATATAAATATCACATTACATGTTACAATACAAATTTTATCAAACTTGTCGATAAAAAATTACATGACTTACAGAGGGGCTGGAATCTAGTACAAGACTTTTATGTTTTGTACTAGAATTATTTGGTAGACAGACATCGTCATTTTCATCACTGTCTGTGTTTTCGGGTAGCTATAACACATTATGCACAAACAATAAATGTATTTCACTTAATTGATACTAAAACTCCGCTCAGCAAATGATGTTTCTTGCACATGTAAGCATGCATTGATAAAAAAGATATTCTACTTATATATATACAATATAAAAAACTTACTTGGACATCCATTTTTTTAGTTTTGTTTGCTAATTGAATTTCCACTTGTTGGTCTACGTTACTAAAGTTATCTTTTTTAGTTTTTCCTTTAGTTTCTTTTGTTCTTTGTACCTCTGGACTAAGTATCTTTTTCTTATAATTTTTGCGGTTTTCTTTCGATGTACACATATATCCATTTTTTTCTAAATTGTTTAATTTCGTGCGCAAATCTTTCCACTCTGTGACATATGTACATAGATGTACATGTTTATATATAAACGTAAGTGTACTGTAAACAGCTAAAATGAAATATACGTAAATATATCGTAAGACTTACCTCCAACATCTAGAATTTTAACGACTTGTAAGTCCCAGCTAGCTGATTTTAATCTATTCTTCATGACCGAAGCCTCGGAAACCTCTACATTAGGCCATGGTATAAAATACTATTTATTTTGGTAAGCCTCATCTTCAATTTCATTACGATCCTGCTCATCAAACCAACATAAATAGCCAACAGACAATTTATCATCTTCATTGATAAATTCAACTAATACGCATTCCAAGTTTTTTAAATTAAATTTAGCCATAATTCTTTGTTATACTCAAATAAATATTAAATTTAACACAATTACTACACATCAACTGCGAAATAACGCAACTTCAAAATGATTCATAAGGGCTCAAAGACATCGGGTAGTGTTAGCACAAAACTTTGACGTAAGCAAAAACACAGGCTATTTCGGAATGAAGCATTGGTTGGTACATCTATGGTCCAGATTTGTCACAGGACAGTGTTGGCATCATTCATGTAGTATGTAGGACACATGTAGATTCTACGTGTACTTTATGTGTACTCTGTGTTAATTTTTTGTAAATTACACGTAGAATCCACGTGTGTTCTGCATACTGCATAAATAATGCCAACGCTGTCACAGGAACAAACATATAAAGATGGACTGCTTATTTCCAGCTGGGGCAGTGAAGCTCACTTAGTTAAAGAGAGAAGTCAAGAAAAGCTAGACAGGAATGGTATCCCGTAACTTCTACTCCACGCCACACCACACACCACAGTCTGATGGTACGTTACCTATCTCTTATGCATTGTAACGTGACGTCAAGTTATGGTGTGGTGTAGAAATTACGGAACACGGCCACTGCGGTTACAATCGGCAGAAATAGCCAGCAGAACGTCACAGCGTCAAAGACAAAAGTTCCTTCTCTACCAGTTTTACTTGTTATGCCATTCTGTTTCCGTTGTGGAAAGTGTGCGTGCACATGAAGCGGAACAACGTGCTACGTGGCTGCGGCATTCAACATAAGGTTTGTTCGGGGACTTCGATTGGGCGGCTGCAGGCGACCCACGGCGGCCCGAAGTCTCCCAAACTTGTCCCAAGAACAAGCGTTCTTTGGTCAAGTTCGGGCGACTTCGGGCGGCCAATATTAACCTTCTCTTACGAAAACAACAAACTGACAGAAAGATTTGTAAACAAACACTTCTTTTAGGTAAAATAAGGTTAATATTGGCCGCCCGAAGTCGCCCGAACTTGACCAAAGAACGCTCGTTCTTTGGACAAGTTTGGGAGACTTCGGGCCGCTGCGGGTCGCCCGCGGCTGCCCAATCGAGGTCCCCAAACATACCTATTATGATGAGACAACTTAATATGATAAAGGGTAGAATTTTCAGTAAACTTATAACTATTACCCAATAATTGGCCTGTTGTTTTTACTAGACCAACATGTGGCAACATCACATAGCGTACCTTTTTTTGTGGTCGGTCTGTTGGTCGGCCGGCCCAATTTTCATTATGTTTCTCCACCGAATACATCTATATACAGGTGGTGTATACAGATATATTTGTGCAGGTATGGCATGGAAATGGGCAGAGCGACTAACCGATCACAAAAAAAAGTACCCTATGGACCTATTGGTGAATGATGATTTGGTTGGCTCTTAGTTTGGCATCTACCTCCATCTATACTTTCTGAACCGTGTGTTTACGCACAGTTAACATAGGTAAATCAGCTGATCGATGATGTGGGACTCAAAATACGACTTCAAAGCCGTTGTCGGCTGATATACTATTGTTTACAGTGTGTGAACACACGGTTCGGAAAGTAGAGGTGGGAGCAGATACCAACCTAACAGCCAACCAAATTATCATTTGCGAATAGGTCCTACCCAGTTGGAAATTAAAGTGTGTAACCACCCCTTAAGTCGATTCTCATTTGTGAATAGATCTTAACATTCTCATTTCATGTATAGTAAAGTATAGGCGGCAGAAAACTTCTTTTCCCATGTCACACAGACATCTTACAATTTTCAATAAAAGAACTGATTACATTTTTCCTTATTTTTTTTTATATTTATTTTCTTACGTTTTATTTCTACAAATGAGTGATTCAAGCATACCACGGAAAAGAGGAAAGTACAAGAAGTATCTTACAGATCATGATGAGCCTATACCAGAATCGACACTAAGATCACGGAAGAAAGTCGAACAAAAAAATGCACCTACTCAGGTTTGAAATCAATTGTAATTCATTTTTATCAAAGTACAATTATTCTTGAAAGTATGCACACTAAGTTAAATTTTTTCTTGAAGTCAATGTAAAATAATTTATATTATCAAATAAAAATAATGTTACGATTGACTTTTAAATAATATATCTACTTGTTTTCAGCGTTTACTTTATGAGGCTGAAAGTAACCAAAGCTCAAACGATAATCCATTATATTGTCAAAGCTGTAACAAAACAGTTGTAAAACAGAACAGCATTTGTAGTTGCAACTCGGTACAAGATGATGTACCATCTTCTCCAGCTTCACACAAGTTGCTATTGCATACAAATTTATCCAATAGATTATGAGACTCAGAATTAAGTGTACAATGTCATTCTGACTCCTTAGAAAATTTAGATTTATCGAACACAAACAATCTTGTGGTGCAAGAATTAAAACATACACAATTGTCTGATGATGATCAATTTCATGATGATAATAATGGTAATGAATATGAAAGTGACAGTAGCAGTACTAGTCATAATAGAAGTAGTAGTAGTAATGGCAGTAATGAAACTGATGAACAAGAAACCTATTTTTAAAACGAATATCCTTTTAGCGATGATGATGATGATGATGGTGTTAATGCAGGGATGTTAATTCAACTCGACCTTTTTTTCGACGTCAGTATTCGACGTCGTATAGGTCGATTTTAAAGTCGATAAAGTTATTCGACTTATTTATCCGACTTTTCGTAAGTCAATTATAAAGTCGATTAAGTTATTAGACTTCTTTATTTCTACTCAACAACCCGGGCTTTTTTCAGACCTGCCTTTGCAAGTTCTTGATTCATTTTGAAATAGTGTCTTTCAAATTGACAGTTTATTAATTAGTGTAACTAAGTAATAAGACGTTCTTATAAGAACTATAATAGTTTACCATGGGACGCGGCATGTACAGTGAATGGGGTGGATTTACTCCTAAAAGAGATGAGTCCTCGAACAGGATTGTAGCAGCTATTTGCTGTAAATGTGGAAAAGTATTGGCGAAGTTTAGTGAAGAGGGATGCAAAACACACAAGTAAATATAAACTAAATAGTTTTTCTCACTTCATTTTAAGCTTTTTTATGATAAAATTTTTTTTTAATAGAAGAGTTTGTAAGGGCAAGAGTCAGAATAGTGATCACTTCCCAGAGGGAAATAAGTCTCAACCTCTAGATAGTTCAACAGATTTCAACAATACTACTACTGAATCTGCCAATACGTCTAATTCTAATGTTGAAAATTCTCCTTCTTTGTTGTTAAATCAGCAAGAGGACGATGTTTGCGCAATACCTACATCCCCTAGTGCTGAACCTACTGCTCGATCGCCAACACCAGAATCCTCAAATTCTGTTGCAAAATCAGGGAAAGTTAAGGTATAAATTAACATATACTCCTTATTCTGTGTGTTTTATAAATTAAAAAAAAAAAAAAAAAAACTACTTATTGTTACAGACTCCGTTGCCAAAAAAAAGTCAGAAAGCTGGAGCAGCAGGTCTGCTACGGAAGCACAAAGCTTTACTAAAATACTTGATTTCTCACAATTCACTTGCTGAGTTCAAGCAAGATACTTACTTGCACGAACTACTTATTACTTTTGATCCTACATATAAAATACCTGATACCAATGTCTTGGAGGATGAAGTCTTAGAACTAACTTTCAACGACATGTCTGGACCTCGTAATAAGTTAGAGTTATCAATAGTATTAGCTGTTGTGATGAAAGTTCTCAAAGGAGACATGTATTGCTTATCTTTTATAGTTTGAAATAATAAATATTTCTATGTTAAGATTGATAAAGTAGTTAACAACAGCGAATTATATGAACATCTCAAATCATTTGTCTGCGATTCCGTGCGAGCAGCAAATGAGATTTATGGATCAAAAATAGTTTTTGTTTTGCTGCAGAGTTGCATTCAGATTGCTCATACCATTGCTGATGAGGATGTAAAATTTTATGTTTGTCCATCTTACCATACTTTACTGCAATCAATAGAGGAAAAGTTGCTTAATAATCAGGAACCTTGTGAAATATTTATTGAAAGAATAAGCCAAATGCGTAACAGTAGTACTAAAGTAAATTTTTTTCTCTCTAATGCTGTTGAGGATATACTGTCTGCTGCTTCAAATGGCTTATTAGACGTAGATCCTTCTTTTAAAAAACTAATAAACCTTTTCTTAAGCCCTGTCGCTTTGGCAAGCAATTTTTTTGATCCATCACACAAGGGCCATTATTTCATGGATTTACCAGAATTGAAAAAAAAAAATGTATTCATTTTTGTTCAATATATTGCCATCTGAAACATTTGATATGTGGAAACACTATAAAAATGGTTCAGATGTTTTTGAGACTGTTATTCCTACCAACATAGATAGATGCAAATATTGGGATGGCGTTATGTTTGAAAAAGAATCTTTTACAGGTTTCTGTAATTATGCAAAAAAAATTGGATTCTTACCTAGTAATGTTAAGGACATTTAATCAATCAAAAAAATATACGACTCCTCGATAGTAGACACTGAGACCAAGTGCCGCGTTTTAAGTAATATTTTGCTTAACAAATAGTTGGTATACTTCTTACCTAATTACTACAATATACATTATTTCAAATCACTGATTTTCCAGTGTTTAGCACAAAAATTACGAGCCTCACATCTTGCTATATTTTTAAAACTTTTGTCTGTAAATGGAAGGTTCTAAAAAAATAAAACTTTTTTATTACTTAACAAACTTTTCTTATTTTTTATTGAGACAAACATATCCAATACTCGCTCACTATTTTTTAATTGGAAGTCAGAACCGATACATTGACGTATTGATAGATGGATAAAAAATTGATTAATATTGTACTATAATTAATGGAATAATATTTAATGAATAATTATACAACTGCATGTACACATCTATGTATAACTTTATGACGTTGCTCTTAAAAACTAAATAATTTCTGAGATCCGTATAGATTTACCTTACAATGTTTTACGTGGTTTTTGTAAACCACGTATTATTTAGAGAAAAAACTAAGTGGCTAACCATATTAAACCACACTTACATTATCAATGAAAGAATAAAAAAATATACTGCAGAAATAATATCAATTATGATGTAACTACTATTATTAAAATTTAGAATTTTTAAACAAGGGACCAACTATGTGCCAATAGATTAGACTATACTATATGACATCGTTTTCGCCAAAGGTTATAAATATCGATTTTCGAAAAATACTGAATGAGTGTTGTACAATAAGACTCGTACTGTGTCTTTTGAGTAGCTTCTCATTACAAAGCTTTAAAAATTTTTACAGAGCGTATCAAATACGTTAGTGCATAAAAATCTGATAAAAACGATGAATTGCGGTTTTTTTTACATTTAGATTAAGGGGGCATCTCTAGTCTTTTTGCATAAATTTTCAAGATTTTTTTCTTGCAGTAAACTTTATTATCACACTACAATTTTTTTTTATATTAAAAAAATACATATTGAAGTCTGCAAAAAAATTTTTTTTCTTCATTTTTTATCCAATATGGCCCAGATATGGCTGCCACAACGAAGCTTGCTTTTTTTTGGCTGACATCATATCTTGACACAGGAAGCTCTGAAATAAAAAATTCAAAAAGCATATTAAATAAAGTATGAGAAAGTGGCTATAGTCCGTACTAAAATTATGAATATTCGATTACATTTGAGCACTTTTTTAAACAACGTAACCTCAAAAAATAAGCCAAAAATTAGAAAAGCCCGCCATTTTGTTTTTTTTTAAATTAAACTTCTTGATTTTAGTACGGGCTATAGCCACTTTCTTATACTTTAATATGCTTTTTGAATTTTTCATTTCAGAGCTTCCTGTGTCAAGATATGATGTCAGCCAAAAAAAAGCAAGCTTCGTTGTGGCAGCCATATCTGGGCCATATTGGATGAAAAATGAAAAAAAAAAATTTTTTTTGCAGACTTCAATATGTATTTTTTTAATATAAAAAAAATTGTAGTGTGATGATAAAGTTTACTGCAAGAAAAAAAAACTTGAAAATTTATGCAAAAAGACTAGAGATGCCCCCTTAAGTCCTCACTTCAAAAGATCTGGAAAAAAAATTTTAAAAAGTACGTCAACATTTGCTGTCCTAATAAACTTAAATAAGAAATCAATTATTAAAATCAATCAAAATCAACAAGAAAGAAATTACACCTATACAAGTTACAAAAACTATACTGATTTAAGAACTTAATTATTTCGATTAGGTTTGCTGTCAGGAAAGTTATCAGGAATACTGAAGAATTTTTACATTTTTTTTGTTGCTTCATACGCAAGAAAAAAAACTGATGAAAAGCCCGTTTTTTAAAACACAGGGTTGGAAAGGGGGAATAAAAAAACATTTTAAAACTTTTAAAATTAACCTCAAATGACAATTATACATAAAGGAATAATTTGTATTGACAAAACCATTCTCGTAACTTCAAACAGCTTGTACCTTATTTAAATTTAAGCTTTTAGACAAGTTTTCTAAACTAAAAAAGTATTTTTAATTTATTTTACACACACACATATATAACCTTTCATCATCCAAAAGTTTTATCCAATTATCAGATTTTCTTCTAAATCTCTGTATTTTTGAATCAAACACTGCGCGATGGATTTAGAAATTTTATTAATTTTATTTTTGTGATTACAACCATACACCTTGAGGTGGCTTGGGCATACAGTACCAAACAAGACGCCCTTGAAGGTTCTTCTGATTATGAAAAAGTTGATTTGTTCATTGTCATGAAAATTGAATATCTAAATCAAATATTTAGATTCAAGAGTTTAAGGACGTTCGGTAGTGATTGAATTTTCCAACGAATTTTTCTGAAATTTTGACCAGACGTTTTTATTGTTGTTACTACAAACCAGTCAAAATTTAAAGAGGTTCCTCTGTTTCGTTTTCGAGATATTGAATTTCAAAGTTAAGTCATTTTAACACTGTCGCTTATGGGAGAACTGACTAAATCACAGTTTTAAGCAAATTGGGCCAGTGAATTTGGCCAATTTTTTTATATGTTATAGATAACGTTATTTATTTGATGTATAATAAGTTTTGCGACGATCGTCTAATTCGTTTATAAATTAAAAATTAAATAAAAGCTCGACTGAAACGCAACGGCAACGTCGCAAGTGGCGGGAAATTCAAAATGTTCCAGGATGTTGATCAGTAAATATCTCAATATTATTGTAGATATTTATGCATTCACGCATAAAATACAAGCTTACGTGTGTGCGTGAGTGTATGTACAGAACGCCCACCCCTTCCCATAAAAAACAATAAATGTTAATAACACGCTATTTATTTTTTTTTTTTAATTTCAAATTTATTATTTCTTCTTAAGATACAATTTTTTTGCACATTACAAAATCACATGCTCATAGTTTGAATCACTCATCTTAGAAATTATCCTACTTATCTGACATCCCATGCTGTATGAGACTTGTCAAGTCATTTAAAAATTCAAGTATTTTATTTACACTGGTAGCTCTTTTGATTAAAGGGCTTTGCCCATTTATTAGAAACGATCTTAAACCATCATTACCTTCCATAAATTTATCAACAATAATATTAAAATCTACTTTATTTTGACTTAGATTTTTAATCACTGTTTTGGGAATGATAGACGACATGGGGGAAAAAGTTGGCGAATACATTTTTTTATCAGAAATTCTTTGAATTTTCGCAAGAACATCTTTTACGGAAAACACGTTCGTTGAAATATCATCCCATGAAAGATATGTAGCGGTTAATTACTTACAGCTTTATCACAAAAACATTGATACACGAACGCTGTCGTAACCGACGCAGCACGCAGCAGACGAGCAGACAGTGTAGAGTGTGCAGAGACACCTGATGCGTGTACATGAACACTCACACATTTAAGACCCGTACGACGTTGCCAAATCTTCATTCATCGCTGGTTTCCCCTCACCGCGCAAATGTTTCCCCCCGCTAACACTACCGAACGTCCTTAATTGGCCTGAAAAGTTATAGAGTAACAATAAAAGAATAATAAAAACTCATCATTTTAATCTGCGCATGCGCAGAAGATGATAAATTACTTTTCTCTTAATTTTCTTAAAATCTAAGTAATTTATATATAATTTTTACAATTCTACAAGATTACTTATAAAAATAGGTACAACTACAGTTTTCATTTGTATAGGTTCATCATAAACTTTTGGAGTTGCACTCGTCTTAGTGATAAATCCCTTAAGACTGCGTGTTAAATTAGTTAGTTTTGTAAAGTAGTTTTTTTAGTAGCTATTTTCTCAAAAATAAAGTGGTTGACCCTACAATTTTTTTACCGCAAAGTAACTAGGCACAGTTTACTTACATAATTTGGAAATGTCTAAGATTATTATCATTCTAATAAAAATCGGCTACGCCACTTTAAATTTTTATTTTTCTGCAATCATGCGATTGTAAAAAATTTTTGTAGATCAAATGATTGTTTAAGGGTATTCTCGATTTTTAATGGTAAAATGCCCTCGTTTTTTTTATTCTTTTTTTAAAGAAAGTATATGTTAGGGTTTTAAAAAACAAAAAATATTTATTGGCGATAAAAAGTAGTTAGCCCAATAGTTATTTACGTAACAAGTGCGGAAAAAACGATTTCCCGCACGAGTAGTGATTGACTCACACGAGTGCCAGAGTTGACGGGAACGAGTACCAGTTAAGCACACGAGTGCGTAGCACGAGTGTGATCGCAAGGTACGAGTTACCGTCGCCGGCCACGAGTGCGAGTCTATCACACAAGTGCAGGAAATCGTCCCGCACGAGTTGCGTACAAGTTTTTTTGCAATGTGTGAGGAAAATAGGTACAAAATCGGTTTGAATTTTGATTTCCAGTGTGTAGCAAAATTTTTTCCGGTGTGTGGCAAAACCTTTTCCACACACCTTTTCCGCACACTGTGCGGCAAAAACCTTTGCCGCACACTTTTTCCACACACTGTGCGACAAAAACCTTTGCCACACATCTTTTCCGCACACTGTGCGGAAAAACCTTTGTCGCACACTATGTGGGAAAATTGATTTTCCACACTAATACCAGTGCAGAAAACATCCATTTTCCGCACACTATTGCGAAACAGTAGTTTTCCTACGAGTTTGAAAAGTCTTTGTTTGCGAACCGAGAGGTTTGCGGCCCGAGCCGAAGGCGAGGTCCGTAACAAGGTTCGTAAAGGAGACTTTTCGAATGAGTATCGGAAAACTGCTTTTTTGCCCGAAGAAGTACCAGCCTCCCAAAACCACCCGAGGGCGGAAAAAATTTTTTTCGGATCTCATTGGCCCAAAATACATGAGGAAACTTTGAAACGCAATTCTGACAGGTTTTTCTGGAAGTTCAGTAGTCAGGGTGACAGAGGTGCCAAGCGTGGAAGTATTTTCCGATGGAGTGAATTCGAGCTTCAAATTACAAGAAAAATACAAAGAACAACATCCTAAAGTCCTGACATTGAGCGAAGTCGAATAAATATTGAGAAGGTTACAAACTTTAGTATGATTTACAATGTGCGCCATGTCTGATAACAATATTTCAAAATGGTGGCCTATTGCAAAATTGTTAAGTTGAAATTTCGATTTTTAGTACAGGTTGTCCGTCGAAACGAATCGCAACCTGCTTTACTGGAATTAATAGGTACTAACAGTGTCTTGAATTTCTCAAAAATTCAGATTTTTGTATGGATAAATAAAAAAGTTATTTTTCGAAGTTTCGTAAATGAGGACCGTTTTTTTTCTAATCGTACACTTAAAGATTTGCAATAAAGTGCATTCAATTGCGCTGATTTAATCAACCTTTCAGTCATAAACAACTGTTACAATCACAGTAGAAAATTAAGCGTGGAACGCGACAGCTCGGCGTCTGTATTCAGCCACCAGCTCACCGCGCATGTGCAGTGGCCTCGCAGTGCTCCTCGATGCTATCCTGCTGGAGCCTTTGTTGATTCATGACTTACTCATTTACAATAACACCTACGAGTGAGCAGTTACATAGGTTTCTATGTACTTTTTCCTTAGCTTTACGATGGTGCCTACTATTTTACCGTTTTTTTCTCTAACATACAGAAAAATACATGTATCGAACACAATTCCTAAAACACACAGTTTTTCGTGCATTTTATGTTAGACAAATATACAAAATTAAAAGTTTATTTGACTGCCTCATTTTAAAACGCGTTTTTTTAAAGTTTATCGACATTGTAAATTTTTAAAATTATATTTGTGTTGTAGAGGAAAATCTGAAGGATACATGTCATTTAAAAAAATTGCGTGTGGACCATGGTGATTTCCCATTTTTTTTTTGTAAAACACCTTTTTTAACATTTTTGAAAATAGTACAAAACTAAGCATTAAATATCGGTCAGAAGGTTTTACGTGGTGTTTACTGATTTTTGCTTCATATTTTGGGATTTTAATAAACAGTCAAAAAAATATTTGGCATGGGTATGAGATAGAAAAATCGTCCGTAATAGTACTATTATAACGCAAAGCATTTTTCATTTTAATGTTTAGCAGCCGTGTGATATCGATGAGCTTAAACTTTTTAGTTTTATGTTGTCCTCTCAAAAAACCTTAGATAAATGCCTTTTTTTCTTGTTAAAATTAAAATGACTTATCTCTAAATGACTATAGAAACAGAATTAATAGCATTTAACATCTTTAGACTTCATACAAGTTTAAACAAATAACACAAATATTTCTAAGCAAATTTTTAAAACCCATTTTTACGTACATCAAAATTTTTTTTTTTCGTCAAGTACCCCATGTACATTTATAAATTTTTATTTTTTTTCATTTTACAGCCATTTCTGAGAACTATGCCCAATATAGGCTCTGCATTTCTATATTACTTTGCATTTACATGCTATCGTCATTAGCATATTGAAAAATCGCCTCAGATTCAATGTGATCAATCACTTACACAGCAATGGGGACCTTATTTGATATGGCTTTCAAACCATCGGACCATGATTTAAAATACGTACAGAAACAATTAATTGGTTTCTCAGAGGTGCGAGCCAATTGTGTAAGGATTGGGTCTCATACTTGGAAGCCTGTGTTATCACCAAGCTCCCGAACTATAAGAACCACAACCCTAACCACCGTGCTACCGTAGCCGCAAAATGTTTAT
Organism: Copidosoma floridanum; assembly: GCF_036245765.1. Taxonomy (NCBI): domain Eukaryota; kingdom Metazoa; phylum Arthropoda; class Insecta; order Hymenoptera; family Encyrtidae; genus Copidosoma; species Copidosoma floridanum. The sequence goes on from NW_028321881.1 coordinate 333,722, forward strand.
AAATATTATTCATTCTTCGAGGAATACGACTTAAGCACTGATATCTGAAGTTGAAAATAAGTGTTAATTTAATTTTATTATAGTTGTAAAGCATCTCTTGTCTTCTTATCTGTTTAACAAAGCAATGGCAGAAAGTGGGAAGGTTATTTTTAAGTTGATCTGGTATTAAGACATCGTATGAAATGAAAATATTCTCTTACAATGGTTTTAAAGGCAATATCGGTTATAATGACGATGACTTTCTCAGCCTTAATTCACTGTGTGCAAGTTCAGTGAATGCCTCCATTTTGCCAGACTTTTCAAGTTAAGTTAAATGGCAGAAAAATAGTTGACGCGGCCACCACTGGCGGATTTGCCGGACAATTACATAAAAGACTACATGTAATAGTGACAAGTGGTGCCAGCCCTCCCTTCCACCAACTTGCACACAGCGAATAAGAGTAACGTAAAAAAAAATTAAAAACCTCGCTGCCCAGCAACATCATGATTAAAATGTAATTATTTTTTAGTATTACTTAAATACCATCACTGTTCAAGGCTACGGCTAATTGTGAAACTTGCCAGTGCTATGTTCCGTAACCTGAATATAATTTATCCGCTGTTAAATTGTTTCTTTTTTGTAAGAGAGGCAACTTATTTTCAGGGTTATACATTTATAGTGACTCTGACCTTGATTTTGATGACGATCGTAGGAACGCATCGTATAGCAAGTTGCACGAATGCTAAGAGACAATCTAAAAGATAATAAGATTTTTTACAACGTGGATATCCATACGTAACGTATTGATGAGAGAAATCTTTAGAAATGTAGAATAATTCTGTTACGAATTAAACACTCTTCTGATATAGCAAGAATTTTGGAACCGGATGTATTTACCGAATGTAAATTATGCGTACATAAAAATTCTTGTTTTTAATACTTAAAAAAAACAATAAACCGAAAATTAAGAGAGTTAGTGACTTTTGCCTTACGAATTTATTTTTATGAGTTTATAATTCAAGCAGTTCATAAATTTCAGCTATATGCTTCATGTTCTGTATTAAAGGTGTTAATGTCATATATAGATTAACCTTAAAGATAACAATACAAATTCAACTGGATATCTTTATCTAGAAAAATAATTTCTGTAAAATATTAGGAGGTTGGGTGCGTCTGAGACGTAAAATCAAAAATGTATAATTATTAATTCTACATCACTTATGAATAAGAGTAATGCATCCAATGGATATCAACATTCAGAAACATAACTGTTACATACTGAATTGGGTGTAAGCTGTATAAAAAGTTGTTGGTAAATTGTCATATGCAGATGTTCAGTATTCCACATTGAAAGTGCTAGCGTGTACATAACCTAAAAGCAGGTAAAAGTCTAAAAGTTGGACATATCTTTCACACTCCTATAATACGGCAATACTACATCTTTATTGAAAAAAACCATGTGATTTTACCACATGGTAAAATACGTGGTTTTACCATATGGGTTTTTGTCATTTATCAAATTGTTTTGTCTCAAATAACCACATGATTTTTAAAAACAATGACATGAGGTCAGACGAGAATAGAAAATCCAGAATCCTAAAAGTTTTATAAAAAGCTTTAGTTACTCTTCAAGTATTGTACTGGAACGCAGTAAGTTTCAATGAATTTTTCTGTAGAACGCTCAATCTTTATAACCTTTAGAAACAAAGAATCAATATATTTCAATGTATAATACGAAGTAATGGTTCGCGATGACAATAGTAACGACTTTGTTTGTCACACTTCATGTGCAATTTTGTATGGATTAGGTACTTAAATATACTGAATAGATTTATTGTTATTTAAATTTTTCTTTCGTAGGCAATCAGATAATTGTATAAATTAAAGTACCTAATCCGTACAAAATTGCACGCGAAGTGTGACAAACAAATTTTTTTTTCTTTAGACTTTGGTGAATGATAATTCTTCATAAAAAAATTATAGTGTAATTTTTTATTTTTTGACATACATAACTGCCGTTACTGAGAGTCTCGAATTTCATATTATTCCTTAGACTGCTAACTTTCGAAATTTATGAAAAAAAGGCTGATAAAAAAGAAAGGATTTTCGTTAAAATTTTTCCCGTAGAATACAATAAATATATTTTGAAAAATTATATGGAACATTAAGGAGGCTCGAGCGCAGTATATATGCAAGTAATGTATTTAGTACGAATTGAATTATTTATGAATATTTCGAGATTTTTCTGCTATCGTAGAGTACGTAAAAAATGTACATGGTACAGTTTTCTCATGTGTATTCATATATTTATATTCGCTTGTGATTTGTTTGAGTGAGCTACTTAGGAATTGTTCTCATAAGATATGTGCTACATGTACGATTTTAAAGCTACTGTTACATCAAAATTAGGTCGTTAACCCACAATTTTTTTGATGCCATCGTAAAGTTAGAACCTTAGATACAAATATTGTAAATTTTCAGCTCCATCAATATTTTTAAAACTTTTTACATGAAGGCCGCTCGAATCTCCTTAACCCGTTTTTTTTGAAATTGAAAATTATAAACTTATTCCTACAAATGCTTGATACTTGTTTTTCATATGAAAAAAATTTCTTCTAAAATAATTGTAATAAAATGGAAGTAGGAAAGGAGTAGGCACTAGGTGTTACCGAATACAAAAATTTACAAGTTGAACGGTCTTTTATTCTTTTGTTTCGCTGAAAAAGACGTGAAAAAACCCTACTATATCATACATGTGGTGGCTTGATACAATCCTTAATATAGATTAACAAAATTATATTTTCTTGGCAAAATTCGTTGATTTTGAATTGTCAGTTATCTTATTATATTCACTGTTTTGAATTTTGTTCGTCCGAATTTGGGATTACATTAAACTGCCATATTTATTGTAGAATATAGTTTTTGACGTCTTTTTGAGCAAAATAGAAGAAGTAAGAACGTCAGTAACGTCAAGAAACAATAACATTCGTGTTCTCTTATGGAAAACTACTGATTCCCAAAGTTTAACGAGAAACAAATTTTCTTCCATCTCATTTCATACATATAGTTGTTGAATAGTTGATACTTCATTCGTAAGAAAGACATAAGGAAACATGTAAGTAATAAACACTTTGCTCATATAAATATTTATATAATGACTTAATGGTAGTAAGCTTCCAATACATATGTTTGAAAGATATTTGTTTTTATTCTTCACTCATAATCGTAAATAATGTGTACCAATGATAATTACCACCCGGTGCGAGTCTTGAACTAAAATACATTTTTTTGCTGCGAAATAATGTTAGGTTATTGATCATTTTATTTTTAATCGAAGATACATTTGAATTTGTCAAAAAAGAATTACTTATGTACACTTTATTGACTGATACCAAGTCACATATGGTATAAAATAGAAAGATATTTAAAAAAAAAATCTTACGGTACAAAGAAGATAGTTTTCATTCTAGAAGAAAAGAGGTCGCATCTCCTTGTACACTATATCATGATTATTCAATCCTTCCATTTAATAGCTTTGGATGTACAAATAAACTTGACACTTAAGTAACTCAATTACAATTTTAAAAGTCCAAAGCCTGACCCTTAAGTCAGCGTAGCCAACGCTATATCTCCGGAACTCTTGCACTTATCAAAACAGGCTTTATGGCATATATATTTGCTAATTATTTGCTATTTTGTTGCCAAATAATGATTTTTTTTGCTTATACCATTATTAAGTAATGGTGGTCCTGATGACTCGAGGCTGAAGACAGCATATCCACTGCTGTATTTTTAGGTATGTACTTAGCATCAATTCAAACGGAATTTGCAGGATATTTTTAATTTCCGTGTATTAAGTCCTAGGCAACACTAGAAAAAACATTTAACCAACTATATATACCAATAAATGGCAAAGAAGTAGCAAAAAAATATCCTGCGAATCCCGTTTGAATTGATGCTACAGATCTAAAAATACAGCCATGGATACACTGGCTTCAGCCTCGAGTCATCCGGAACATCATTACTCAATATCGGTAGCAGAAAAAAAAATCATTCTTTGGCAACAAAGTAGCAAATAATTAGCGAAAAAATATGCCACAAAGCTTGTTTTGATAAGTACAAAAGTTCTGGAGATATAGTTGGCTACGCTGTCTTATGACTCAAGTCAGCAGGACCATTGTTTTTCGGAAATGGCCATGGCAAAAAAATAAATTTTTCGGCAAAAAAATAGCAAGTAATTAGCAAACAAACATGGCATAAGTTTCATTATGGCCCTGTGACTTGGCTACGTTAGCTTCTAATTAGTTTGAAAATACTAATAATACATATTTAAGCAAGATTAATAAGAAAATCAGTGAAAATAACTTGTTTCAGATAACCAGGATATAAAATGAGAGTAAAAAAATTAAATGAATCCAGTATCAACTATACTTGTAAATTTCCTTCAATTTGTATAAACTAAGTTGTTAAAAAACGTAAGAGAAAATGAGTCCTCGATGAACAACAATGGATACAACAAATTTGTTAAAATTTAATGAAACATTACAGTCTTTCTTAATAAACAAATGTGATTTCCAGTATACTAAGAAGTGTTTTAGTATTTACATTTTTTTTGTAAGTTTGGAGTATTAAAATACATTTTTTACCTATATTTTGAGGGCTTAGCAGTTTTTCTTTAAAGAAAAACACAAGAAATTTTCTTTTAAAATGTTGCAAATTTTTGGCTATCAGTATAATAATAAAGTAATCATTTTTTACATATAAGAGATTTTTAACACTATTTTATTTGTTACCAGTAGGAGATCATTTATATGTATTCTTTATAACAGTAAATATGTCCATTTTTACCTATGGACAGCTGGAACACGAATTAGTTTCATTTATCTTCTCATCGGGTCTAATTACTCTCATCCATTGAAATTTCACGTTGCTGGTAGATTGAGTTGTCTAATATATCATTAGATTTATTTACTGTAAAATGTCGATAATAATGATAAATATTAACTAATTTTGCAGAGTTAGAATTAGATAATCTATTACGATATAGATTATGTATGTACGTCCAATTGGAAAATAAGCCTTCAAGTAGTGCTGTCGATGCAGGAACCAACAGTAGTTTAATTGCGACTTTAGATAAATTAGGAAAAAACGGTTCACTAAGACTCCAGAAAGTAAAGGGATCGTTACATTTTTCTATCAAAACAGTAACTTCGGTTTTGTCGGTTTTAAGCTTTTCAAGTTCTTTCTTAGTTTCATCATCAAAATTTTCATTAAAAAATTCAGAGGCTATCATTTTCTGTTCATCATTAAGTAACCTACCCAAGTACTTGTGGTGTAGTATGTTCGCTGCGTAGTTTATAGGCCACAAAGCTTTCTTTATTCTCACACAAACAGCATTACTATCGCATGTACTTTGAAGTGAAAGCCACATTTCAGTTGCATCAGCAATATTACATGATGAATCTTGGCATTTGTTTATCAGTCTACAAATTGGCATCAACTTACTAACTGCTTCAACCAATCGAGCTTCAAAAGTCACGTCGTGTAAGATATCCATTACTTTTTCGTCAATAACAACATCTTCAACCATAGAAATTTTCTTCATAAGTTCTAAATTTTTCAAGATACTCTCGCAGGAGTCTCGAAAATAGCAGAATCTTGTGTCAGGGTAATTCCTTAATTTAGTCCCATGTTGCGTGATCAAAAGTGCATCTAATTTTGGATCTCTAAATGCGTTAATAACCAAGCGAACTTCCTCTTTCAAATCGCGAGACACTGCACTTTTCAACAAAAGATTTCCGCTATGAGAACTGCAAGTTGATTGCCACAGATTGTTACCCATGTAGGTTTCAGATAATCGTCCTCCTCAAACTATTTTGCTATCATTATCAGTGACGATAGCGTAGACATCTGTGTTGTATGTTTCTTTTGCTGTTTTTATTGCGTCATTTATACATTCTGATAGGAATTCACCGTCTTCTCTGTCCAAAGAAGCATCAACAAACGTCAGAAATACTTGAGGTATATCAATGCTGCGAAGTGTGCATACCAAAAACTTTCTGTTGATGCTTTTATTTCGCCAACCATCTACCATAAGAACGCTAGGTTTTTTTTGTAGCAAAATTTGTTTTTGCTTTACAACATCTGCGTGAACAACACTTACGAGCGACGATAAGGTTTGTCTACACGGTAACTTGTAATTAAATTTGACTTTGCATAATGACATGACAAAATTTTTGAAGTTTTCATTTTCAACAATTTTAAATGGAATGTTGCATGTTGTAAAAAAAATTGTCAATAACTTGTCCAAATCGTGTTTTAAAACTTCCTGATCCATCGTTTTATCAATCGTATGGTTCAAGTCAACCTAAAATAAAAAAAAAAAACATTAACCATTACTTGTCAAACGATCTTAGAATATGAAATTTGGATTAAAGTTACAATAACTTGTTTCGAATTGTATGCACCCTGGTGATAAAAGTGATAAAATTTGATAAGATAATATCATGTACCAAGAATAAAATCAGATAAAATCATGTAGCGACTTATTATTATTTATAAATGTGATTGTTGTTGTATATAAAATATTTATTGTATAAGAATAAATTCTTTTTTGTGAAATATTTATATCAGATACAATCTAAAAAACGTTTCAGTGTAAGTACATGCTAATATTAGTTGTAACGTACTGTTGACGAGTGCAGAATGCAAATTTTACGAAATAATTTTACTCCATAAGAATACATGTTAACAATGCTATTTGTATCGTAGTATTTCTCGGTATGCAGTATTACAACGAATATTGAAATAATTAGTATATATTAAGGATAGTCTGAACTTTGATTTCTTCAATTTTGATCAACTTCTCTTATTAATTGCAATAACTATGCAAAGTTTCTTAAAATCATTAAAGAATTGTTAAAAAAAATTTTTACGTAATAATCTATGTTACTTTATGCAGAGAATCACAATAATTACTAGCTGAAATTTAAAGCTGAAAATATGGCTAAAAGTTTAGTTGTTTGATGTGTATGATTAGCTGTATTCAACTATATCTTTAGCAATACTTTTTAGCTACATTTTTAACTGAAAAATGTATCTATACATTCATGTACGTGCACCCAGTAAAAAAAAATTTATTTGCTTATATGTTGTTAATGTACACTGTTAGACAAATTCTTCAAATTATAAATACGTAAATTAATTTTAAAATCTGATATTAAAAACGTGTAAGATTAATTCTTACATTTAATGTAATATTTAATAATATGCTCATAGTACGTATTTTAATTAAAATTAGAGTCCGTTACTAAAAAATATAAGTGTTTTTGAAAAAAATAATAATACACTTGCTTCAAAATTCAAAAAGTTTTTGAAATTGTGATAAGATGCTCCAAATGGAAAATTCTATTACTTTTTAAAATTCATATATAATACTTCATTAAAATTTTAAAACAATAATGAAAATTCAAAAATTACTATGCATAATATTATTTTTTTAAAAATTTATTCACTTCAGGATACTATTTTAGTATTACACGGTCGTTGTATAAGAATGAATTAACCATATTTTTTGTATATTTAGAATGTTATCTAAACTTATTTCTCTCATTAAACATTTTAAATTAAGATGTATATTGTTCATAAGCTCTATAATTTATTTATTACAGTAATAACATGATTACTTGTGAATATGAAATCTGAATCAAAATATTAGTTCTAAGAACTTTTGACACTGCCGAGAATCGAACTCTTATCGTATACATCACTTTAGTCTCATGTCTTACCATTGAGCTACGAAAATATTGTCTAAAGAATGTAAAAAACTTATATTAATCGTGCAAGAACAAATTTAAATACAGGGTTTGATGAACTCAATAAACTAAAATAAAATAATTTTTTTAAATAAGTGTTTTGGTTAAGCTCGTCTACTATAATTATACACATGTCTTCTGTAATACTCATTATCCTACAAGCTTTGCGTCTCCGCCATCATAACAAACGGCTAAATGTAAGCAAATCGTTACGTCTCGCCTGTGAGACACGACCAATTGCCACGAATAACAACGGATTGCCAGAGCTGAAAGTTTAATTTTAACAATAACACTTTAGTTGGATATCATTTTCATAGTTGAATATGAATATCATAACCCAGTGGATTTATCACTATATAAAAGAAAATGCTAAGTCTAAATGAGTGTATTTCAATAAAATCTGTAAGACTTCATGAAACATTTGGTCCGAAAATGACAAGTAAAAAGTTACATGCTATAAAATGATTATTTGTGTATGAAAGGCGAGCAAGCATCGGCTATTTGCAACCCAACAATATTTTAGTACTATTTATAACTAAAATGTGTTCTTAAGCGAGCAAGTATTGGCGATTCCCAACTAATGGTTTTTTAGTATTATTTATGAATAAAATGTGCCCTTAGGCCAACAACCATTGGCAACCAACCCAACCGTTTTTTATTCTAGTAAATTGACAAAATATATCCTCGGGCTAGCAAGCAATGGCGATTATCAACCAAACTGTTATTTAGTACAGGTAATAACCAAAATATATCCTCGGGCAAGCAAGCATCGACGATTAGTTATTCAAGTAATATCAAGTACAATCGATGAACAATTTTTTTTTGTTTAATAAATACTGCATACAGTATTATAAAAAACTTTTTCGTCCCAAAAACTTTTCGAATTATTTCAATTACTTATCGATCAAAAAGTTTTATTCATTCTTATTCTTTTTGAAGTGAATAAATTAAAAAAAAGTATCACACCTCACTAAAAATTAAAAAAAATATTTAAATTTTTTACAATATTGTTTTCTATTTTAATTATTAATTTTTTTTCACTGAGGAAAATTTCAGTATTCATAGTGAATAGTAATTAGCAGTAGACACGCTGACAACTAAAGTGTAATTTATACCGACGAAAACACTTATGCAATGTGTAAAAATGAAAAATACATGTATTTCTTGTTTGAATGACATAAAATTATAATAAAAATTAAATTGAAATTATAAATTCGGGACTTATTGTATGAATCTGGATGATATATAAGCCTTAAAAGTATTAATCAAAACCACTATAAGAAAAAGCAAACAAAAAACGTTTCATAATTGAATTCATCAACTTAATCTTAAGATATGATTAGATTATGATTTTTTTATACTGATAAAACGACAAAACTAATTCAAAAAATTGTCATAACAATTTTAATAAAGTATATAACCATGGTTTTCCCCAACTATTGTAACGATATATGAAAGTAAATCTTCTTAGCCATAAATTATTGAAATAGGTCGAAAAGTATCTGATTGACGACTGATTAAATAATTGGACTGATTAAATACTCTCACACACGCCCGCAACACTGCGCATACAAAATTTCGGAAGACCTACACATAAATTATATTAACATTTATAATGTTTCTATTAGTTCAATTAGTACCTTCTTTGAAAGTCGTAAACTATTTTTCCATATTCGTGTGCTTACAGCTTAAAAATATTAAGCTTTTATTATTTAAAATGGGTAAATAAAACGACCATAAAGCATTTTAAGATTTTCAAAGTAAAGCTAATTGCTGTAGGAATTTTGCAAGCTCGTTTATGGTATTAAATAACAATTGTCTCATTCGTGACAGTTAAGTCATTTCTAAAAAAAAAAAAGGTTTATAAATTAATAAAAAGTGTGAATTGAGCTTCAATTTGCAGTAAGTGGTAGTCGTAGTTACAAAAATACCAATAATTTGTGAAATTTATTTTTGTCTGTATATAAATTATGTGTTTTCAACAGATATTAATAGCGATTTGTATAAAATCATGGTAATATTGTATTTTATGTAAAAAGGTTTGTTTTTCATACACAGTATAACTTTTGCATACCAAGGTGTCAATAACCACAAGGTGTAAATTTAGAATGCAAACACAAGCCGAGACACACACACACAAATATATATATATATATATATATATATATATATATGTATCTAGACAAATATTTATGTATAATTGGGTGTACATTAAACTTTTTCAGTAATGATTATTTTTGTTATTATTTAAATAAATAAAAATTTTTTGAGTCTTCAGCTTTTTTATCTCGTAAAGTGCATGTTTATAATTTCTTCAGAGTTTTAAAACGAATAATTCATATTAAAATTCTTAAAAATTGTTTGTTTGACGTATCTGACAAATAAAAAGTGTTGACAACGTACATAAATTTTAAAAAAAGTTTTGATAAGAAATTAAATTAGAAAAATCCATCGTATTTAAAAAAAAAAAAAATTTTTGATGGCAATGAGGATCGAACCCAGGATAAATGTAAAATAATTATTTATGCAACAATTATTAGGGAGCTAAATATATGTAAGGTATTGTCAAGGAATATTAATCCATTGGAAGTGTTGTAGGGCTTCAAATATTATTATCTTCCTATCCAACGCATGATTAACAAAATTATTTAACATGTAATTGAAGCCTTGTATTTGTCGAATGATGCAAATATTTTCTTCAAGATGGTGAAATCAAAGTGTTTATTGTTCGAGTCGCATAAAAAAATTTAAAGAAGATCAAATAACTCTTTTGCACAATTACGTAACGGTGAATATAATTGAATAGTCAGTTTTATTGTAGACAATAAAAAAATGAACATATAACTACATTTGATAAGTTGTATACAGATATGCACATAGTGCACAATATAGAAACTAGAGTTTTGGTAGTGTATACTGAAGACATTGATAGAGTTTGTGTTTTTGTACAAATGACAGATAATATGTATTTATGCCCAGTACTAAATATGTTACATTATTGATGCACCAAAACTTGTAATTTCTATCATTTATGTTTTGAGATTTTTTGTAAATACAATTAACAAACATTTTTAAATGGAGCAGTTATTCTTAACGCAATTTGACAAAAAAAAATAAATTCGTAAGCCACAATAAACAGCGATATAACTATACAACTTTTTGTACTTTAATTCATCATACAGATATAAACTATATTCTGCTCATGAAGCACTTCTACTTGACTCTTAAGTAAAATCGAATTATAAATATGTTACACAAACATACTATATACTACACTACTTAAACTTTATAACTCGGTTGTACAAAATATTCTTCAAACTTTTGTTTCTACTCTAAAAAATTTCCATAAATAAAAAATTTTCTAAGTTATTAATATATGTCTATAAAAGTCTGAGAAGCTATAATTTTTTGAGTAGTGTAAGTACAATATCTATGCAAAATAAACATAAAAATCTACCAGAGTGCGTTTATATTAAACTTATGGTTTAAAGTAAGTAGCTCCGAAATAATTTCCATTTTTTAAATCCATAAAAGCTTATATTTTTCTTTTGACCTCATTTTTATTTCACTTTCGTTTATTTGAATCTCAATTTGACTTAATTGATTTTTATACTTAGTATATTATAATTAATTATTCCTTAAACATTTAACATTTTTTAAATTTCATAAACTGCTAAAATTATTTTTTTGTGACTACTTTAATACAATACCCTTGTCAAAGCCCATCATTTCTTATCAATCGTATTAGGAAGAAAGAAAAATATAATTTTTATTATTCCTTTCAGTAACAATATAAGAAACTCGACTCAGGAGGAAAGGTAGAAGCATCATAAGTAATCCACCATTATGTTTTGTCTAGTATGGGATAATCAGATTCTATTCGATATGGGCCTAATTCAGGTGGCGCCGCCGAGTGAGAGAAATTGTTCCTCGCTGAGATCGCCACAATGCACGGAGTCTTACAAGAAATTTTTTTAATTAATTAAAAACAAATTTATTGAGAATGAATCGACCAACCCGATCAGTGACTAAGTGTATATTATGTTGGTGTACAGTAATAAATTTTGTTTAGTAGTATCACTCAGTCAAAAATTTATAGCTATTAATTAATATGCCTATAATTTATAGCTATGGTTATAGTTATAACTACCTATAAAAAAAACTGTAATAATAATGTATAAAATTCAGCTATAAATATAGCTATAAATGACAGCTGAAAATTTTTCACAAATAATTAATGAAAATTAGTTTAAAATCAGATTTTTTCAACATATACGTATTGATCATAGGATGTTATCATCTGTATGATAACAGCAAAACTGAGGGCCTGAAGTATTTTTGAATAAGTACAAAAAAAAAAAAAATTATATACAATTTCAAGATTTTAAAAATTGTTTAAAAATACTTTAGGCCCTCAGTTTTACTGTTATCATACGGATGAAACCACCAGTACTGAGCGATATGTGTTAAAAAAATCTGATTTTAAACAAATTTTTATTCAAAATTTGTGAAAAATTTACAGCTGTAATTTATAGCTATATTTATACCTGAATTTAATACATTATTATAGCTGTTTTATAGGTATAATTGTAGCTATACATTTTTAACTGAGCACGTATCCTGCGAGATTGTAAAAAATGAATACATGGATTGCAACTGTATCAACACAACATATATAAGTGCAAATACATGCTTGCACTTGTGTGAACCAGTGCTCTGGACAGTGGCACCCAAAGAAGCACCAAGTTCAAATTGGCTATATGGAGCAAGACGTGAAAACCCAGATAACACGACAGTATATCATACGTAATAAATTAATAAATAAACCCCAAGCTATTTAACCCAATAACCCGGTGAGCCTACTGGTCGGTTTGTTATTAAATAAATAAATTAAATAACTCAAGCGCCAATCTCCACACGACCCGGGGCGCTTACTGGCCACTTTGATAATTAATATGATAAATAAAATAACAAAAGCACCAATCACCACACAACCCGGGGCGCTTACTGGCCGCTTTGTTTATTAATTAAAAAAATAAAATAACAAAAGCACCAATCACCACACAACCCGGGGCACTTACTGGTCACTTTGTTTATTAATTAAAAAAATAATTAACGCAAGTGCTAATCACCACACAACCCAGAGCGCTTACTGGCCGCTTTAATAATTAAAATGATAAATAAAATAACAAAAGCACCAATCACCACACAATTCGGGGCGCTTACTGGCCGCTTTGTTTATTAATTAAAAAAAAAATAACAAAAGCACCAATCACTACACAACCCGGGGCCCTTACTGCCCGCTTTTTTTATTAATTAAAAAAATAAAATAACACAAGCACCGATCACCACACAACCCAGGGCGCTTACTGGCCGATTTGTTTATTAATTAAAAAAATAATTAACGCAAGTGCCAATCACCACACAACCCAGAGCGCTTACTGGCCGCTTTGATAATTAAAATAATAAATAAAATAACAAAAGCACCAATCACCACACAACCCGGGGCGCTTACTGGCCGCTTTGTTTATTAATTAAAAAAATAAAATAACACAAGCACCGATCACCACACAACCTGGGGCGCTTACTGGCCGCTTTGTTTATTAATTAAAAAAATAAAATAACACAAGCACCGACCACCACACAACTCGGGGTGCTTACTGGCCGCTTTGTTTATTAATTAAAAAAATAAAATAACACAAGCACCGATCACCACACAACCCGGGGCGCTTACTGGCCGCTTTGTTTATTAATTAAAAAAATAAAATAACACAAGCACCGATCACCACACAACCCGGGGTGCTTACTGGCCGCTTTGTTAATCAAAATGATAAATAAAATATCAAAAGCACCAATCACCACACAACCCGGGGCGCTTACTGGCCGCTTTGTTTATTAATTAAAAAAGTAAAATAACACAAGCACCGATCACCACACAACCTGGGGCGCTTAATGGCCACTTTGTTAATTAATATGATAAATAAAATAACAAAAGCACCAATCACCACACAACCCGGGGCGCTTACTGGTCGCTTTGTTTATTAATAAAATAAATAAAATAACACAAAGGCCAATTACCAGGCAACCTGGGGCCCTTACTAGTCGCTTTGTTAATTAATAACTTTGAATTCATTATATTGTTGAACAAAGCGGCCAGTAAGCGCTCCTGGTTGAGTGGTAATTGGCGCTTGTGTTATTTTATTTATTTAATTAATAAACAAAGTGGCCAGTGATCGCCGCCGGGTTGTGTGGTGATTGGCGCTTGTATCTTTTTATTTATCTTATTAATTAACAGAGGGGCCAGTAAGCGCCCCAGGTTGTGTGGGGATTGGTGCTTGTGTTATTTATTTTATTGATTAAATAATAAAGTTACCAGTTAGTGCCCCGGGTTGTGTGGTGACCGATGCTTGTATTATTTTACTTTTTTAATTAATAAACAAAGCGGCCAGTAAGCGCCCCGGGTTGTGTGGTGATTGGTGCTTTTGTTATTTTATTTATCATTTTAATTATCAAAGCGGCCAGTAAGCGCTCTGGGTTGTGTGGTGATTTGTACTTTTGTCATTTTATTTATTTAATTAATAAACAAAGCAGTCAGTAAGTGCCCCGGGTTGTGTGGTGATTGGTGCTTTTTTTATTTTAATCATTATATTAATAAGCAAAGGGGCCAGTAAGCGCCCTGAGTTGTGTGGGGATTAGCGCTTGTGTTATTTAATTTATTTATTTAACAATAAAGTTACCAGTAAGTGCCCCGGGTTGTGTGGTGATTGGCGCTTGTGTCATTTTATTTATTTAATTAATAAACAAAGCGGCCAGTAAGTGCCGCGGCCTGTGTGGGAATCCGTGATTGTGTTCTTTAATTTATTTATTTAATAATAAAACTACCAGTAAGTGCCCCTTGTTGTGTGGTGATTGGCACTTTCGTTAATTATTTTTTTAATTCATGAACACAGTGGCCAGTAAGCGCCCCGGGTTGTGTGGTGATTGGCGCTCACGTTTTTTAATTTATTTATTTAATATTAAAGGTACCAGTAAGCGCTTTGGGTTGTGTGGTGGTTGGCGCTTGTGTCATTTTATTTATTTAATTAATAAAAAAAGCGGCCAGTAAGCGCTCCGGGTTGTGTGGGGATTGGTGCTTGTGTTCTTTAATTAATTTATTTAATAATAAAGTTATTAGTAAGCGCCCTGGGTTGTGTGGGGATTGGCGCTTGTGTTATTAAATTTATTTATTTAACAATAAAGTTACCAGTAAGCGCTCTGGGTTGTGTGGTGGTTGGCGCTTGTGTCATTTTATTTATTTAATTAATAAACAAAGCGGCCAGTAAGCGCCCCGGGTTGTGTGGGGATTGGTGCTTGTGTTCTTTAATTAATTTATTTTATAATAAAGTTACCAGTAAGCGCCCTGGGTTGTGTGGGGATTGGCGCTTGTGTTATTTAATTTATTTATTTAATAATAAAGTAACCAGTTAGTGCCCCTGGTTGTGTGGTGATTGGCGTTTGTGTTATTTATTTTATTCATTTAATAACAATCGACCAGTCAGCAGCTTCCATATGAAGTTCACGAACTGTACTTATGTTTTCGTATCTGTTAAGCAGCTTTTGCTGAAACCTATGTAAATATTAAGGTAACGAAAAAGGTGTAATTATTCTTTAGAAAAACAAAAAAATTTTGTTTAAACAATTTTTTTGGAAAATTTTCTAAGGCCTAATGTAAAATGAGTAAAAAATATGTGAAAATTTGTTCTTTACTCGTGTATACGAAAGGACTGGAAACCATTAAAAAGGAAAAAATAATTAGTCTCTGTGAGACCTTTTTTCGAAAATTATCAGGTGAGATCTTAGCTGAGATCTCAGCTTATGTTAAAAGGTAGGGTTGCTTCTCACTCGCACTTACACGGGCTTATGGGTGGTCTTGGAAGTTCAGGACTCCATGTATACGCAGCCTTACATAATAAATGTAGGTATAATTGAAAAAAAAACATAAAAAATTTGAGCTTAAAATATATCTTAACTGCTAGTTGATTATACAAACTTGTCTAACAGTGTAATTTTTAAATGCAAAGTAAAGTCAAAAAAGTCTTTTAAGTTTAAAGTTATGTACATACAGTAATTCAATTTTTATTAAAAAGTTACCTGATCTGTAATTTAAATTTAAAATACATTTGAATTTACAAAAACATTTTAAATTTAAGTAACATTTAAATAACTCAAATATGTGCTTATTTGTTTCATATTAAATGAAGGTATTCAAAAAAATCAATACAAATTATGAATTAAGATTAAGAATATCTTAAATGAGCCTTAATAAGCACTCTTCTAATAGCGGTACATAAAATTATAGTGGTTACTTGTGATGTTGCTTATACGGATGGTATAAAACCTAAAGTGGGGTACTATATTATTGAGAAGCTATTTAAGTTAATCAAATGAAACATTGCTATTTCTAAAAATTGTAATAAACTAGCTGAACCATCCCTACTTAAAAAAAAGGATGACTTTTCACTTTTCAGCTGTTTATTTTTTCCTGGTCCGTACCATGTTGTTGTTTAGGAACAAAAAAAAATAATTTAAGATAAAATCACGTGAATTTTAGGATGTACTTAGTTTCTGATTGAAATTTACCAGTGGTATTTTGAGATAAGTCATGGGGTGAGCCGTCAATCATGCAAAACCATACATTAAATTTAAAGAATGACTTTGAATTTTAATCACATAACGAACGTTAACAACTTACATTTATACTTACGACTTCAAAATAATAAGTCCTTGTCATCTGATAAATAATTACTAAAATTTTCCTTTATGAACACAATAAAAAACCAGTATAAAACTAATATTGCTATAATGACCATGTGCGATGCATGATTGACAACATATATACCCTATGAAATAATTTCTTATAAGAGTTTGTATAATACATTTTGAAATTTGAAATCACAATCATACTCATTATGAAATCTACGAACATAATAGTAAGCCTTTGTATAAAAGTTATGTTACGTTAGAACTTTTCACGAATGTCGCTATCTAATTTCTTGGTGAAAGTTTTATAGGCAAAATTTTGTCATTATAACAGATTACTTCGTATTAGAATTGTTTTATAAAAACTGTTTTATGCCTGTATCTCTAGGTATTAAAATACATATAGTACTAAGGTATAAAACCACACCATACAATCATATTTGGAAAGTTTTTTCTTAATTAGGAGATTTTCAATAATACACTCTTAAATACAAAATAATGTGTTTTAATAATTAAAACATTTAAAGTTTATAAGTTACACACTTATATACATATTAGTTTTATATGGGAAAAGAAATTTGTTGAAAAATCCAAAAAATTGCTGAGGATGGATTTTATAAGGATAATTTAAAATGGGCATTAAAAATAACATACCATGTCATTGTCGCTTATGTCACTTTCACCACACGTATCTGTTTCATGGCCCACATCCGATGTTTCATTCACTCCTTTGCACAGATTTCTAAAAAAATTAAAAATCTTTCATTTTTTAACTACGTTTATTTTTATGTGCATAAACTGGATAAAACAAATATGTACCTGTGTCTTTGAAGCCTAGTATTGCAAAAATTCCGAATGATTTGTTTACAATGATTGCACATAGCAGCTTCAATACAATAATTGTTTTCATTTCGAAGTTTAGTAAAATTTTCCCAATCAGTAGTGCTCACTTTTGGCATTTTAGACTAATGTCAAGCAGTCAATAACTTTTTTTCAAAAATTGTTGAAAATGTGTTTTAACGCAGAGCAAGCATTAACAATGCTCGACAACGACTTCCTGTGTAAAGGTTATGGACACAATTAGACGTCGAATAAGCACCGACATCGGCTTATTAGACGTCGAATAAGATACCAGTTTATCGACCTATTCGACTTATTAATAGGCCTATTCAACGTCGAATAAAAAAGTCTTAAAAAATGTAAGGTAGATTAACATCCCTGTGTTCATGACCAGTTTCATGATGAAGAGGTAAGTGTTAATTAAAAAATTAGGTTATTTCTATGGTTATATTTTTATTAAACAACATACTTCGATAATTTGATACCTTTTTTTCGGAAGGTTAATTTATAAATAAACATTCTGGCTTGTTTACTAAGATGTGTCACATAAGTACTTAGCTTGTCTTAGGATTGTTTTGATTTGTTTAGTCTAGATAAAGACAGATTATGTGGTAAATTTAACAATGTGTTTTGAAAATGAAGGAAGTAGACTATGTAAAAATGATTTTAAGGGGGTTCAATCGGGGAATCTAATACATGCAGTACCTACTCGATTACTTGAAAACTCGTCGTCAGAACTGAAGTGCAGTAATGTTTAATTTTTCTATGGACCTTAATTTACTATAGTAAATCCTTATAAACTCTCTAGTCTTTAATTTTACCTTATGTTAAATTAACTATTAAATACATACATATTTTGGAATTTATTAGACTAATTATAATTTACTACCTTGAATCGATGAGGACAGGTTCTCAAACAATCGATTAAATATCACATATATTGAATTCCACAATTAAACCTCCGGTGTTCCATTAAATTTTGCTATTTTACAATGCAGTTCATACGTGTTTACTGAGAAAATGATTTTCAAATAATGATTATTTATGCACATACAGTCGTCTAAACTAAAAATTGTTTAAAAAGGTGAGGTACTCCATCTAGGGATATTTTCATGAACGTTGCTCACTGATAGAGCCAAGTAAGTATGTGTGTGTGTTGGAAGCACATTTAACCTTTATTTTTAGTCATTTTTCGTATATATTACTCAAATTACTTGTAAAAGTAGACGGATGATTTTTTTTTCTACAACTGATAAAATGATTGCTCAAACTTTCAAGAATAAGTTCAAAGTTTTTATTTGATGATAAATAAGATTTCCTTCGAATAATCTCCAAAACAGAGTGGCAATTCAAGAGCTGTTCCATAAGATACCGGTTGTTAGACAAGGACGCATGTACGATTATAACGAACTTTAAAGTTTTTTTTTACAAAAACGAAACGGACGATATCTTTCAAATTTACAGGGATCGTGTATTAAAGTATAATGTACTAACAAAATAATTTTTAAGCAAAAATATAAGAATTGATTTTTGGGGCGAAGCACCTTAATTTATTACATGTTTGTTTAGGACAACAAAAATATCAGGCGCACAAATGAAGAGGGGTTGCTTAAAGTCTTAGAGCATAAATAGAAGTAGCACTTATTTTGCTTTCACTGATTAATCCTCAACTTCAAAACTGCATCTATAACACGTTATTTTAATAAGCGAATTTTTAAGTATCAAAAAAATTTGTAACTCTATTCAACTACACACTATTTACTTCTTTTTAGTCCATACATGATTATTTAAATACACACACATACGTCTAATAACTAATTAAATTTCCGAGTTAATAACTAATTAAATTAATAACCACGTGACCCAGTTCGCTTCTTAGTGAATAACTAAATAAATTATTAACCATGTAACCAGGGTGCTGGGTCACCTGGTTAATAATTTATTTATTCATCATCTAAGAAGCGCGCATGATTACATTGTTATTATATTATTTAGGTATAAGCTAAGAAGCGCGCTGGGTCATGTGGTTATTAGTTTATTTATGCATTAATCAAGTGGCGCACTGGGTCATGTGGTTTTTAATTAATTCATTTAATAACCAAGCAGCGCGTTGGGTCACGTGATTTTTAATTAATTTATTTAATAATTTAGTAGCTTGTTGGCTTACGTAGCGCCGGTTTTTTGCGTTCTTGCTTATGTAGTTGATTTGAATCACGCGCGTTTCATATTGTATTTCTGGTGGTACCGTGACGGTCTTGTCATAGGTTTTTTGCCGCAGTCGAAAGCACTTTTCTAAATCTACATTTTCGCCTGTTGAAATCAACGCACATACGACTTGTACATTTTGTATACTTTTATAAAAAAACATTTTTTTGTAGAATTTGAAATCTTTTTAATTTGTTTCGTAAAATCAACAACAAATTGCAATAATTTATATTATTTATTATATCTATCTTAACATATACAAGGGCAACGTAACATAGGTTAAGAATCTATTTCCAAAAAAACTGATACTAGGAATCAACTTTTGAAAATAAATCGGTTGTCAAAAATCAGTAAAAAATCGAAATAAAAAAAACTGGTCGAGCAAATTGAATTTTTTTCTGTGCTCGGTGATAGGTGTCCGAAACAAATAAAAATAATCTAAGATTTGTCAAAATCGATCGAAGGAATACATAGATATGACTGATTGTATACATACTCACATCCATGCACACCTGGATAAGAAATGTTTCTGTATGTATCTCAATCTTTTGATGTGTAATAAATTAGATGTATTTTGAAATTTTTTATCTCAAATTATCCTGAAGCAACGATTAATAGCTTGAAAATCGATTTTTGAAGTGAAACTTCTTTAGGCGCACCTTATGTGGAGAGATAACCCGTGAAACGAGCGAACGCAGATATAGATATACAGTGCATAATCTCGTGCTGCTGCTATGTCTAAATTTATATACAGTATACACTGTATCATTCTCTCTCTTTCCCTCTCGGCCGGTTCCCTCGCGCTGATTGGATGCCGTCGGAGACGGAGATGACGACGGAGTCCGTTGGAGAGGGAGGACGAGAGAGAGAAACAGTAGTGTAGTGTATGTACTTATCAGTATTATAGAAATATATACAATGTATATTATGTAGATATCCACTCATGACGCCGCTGGTGGTGAATTTGTAATCTAGGTATATACTGCTGTTGCTTAACTATTTCAGTGTATGTACGCACACGGATATATATGTATGTATACGCACACGGATATACATATATATTGATAAACACATATATGTGTGTCAGTGCATGTGTATGTAATGTATGTATGCTAAGTATCTATAAAAGGTTATTTATACATGTAATATATATAGGCCCTGCAAAAAAGTGCCATATGATTACTAAATTTATATGTAATGTTCTACATAGAAGAAAACCAAGGACCACGCGACAAAGCCTTTCTATTCGTTGTGCGATAGGCTAAGACTCACCGTGTGGTTTTGGAGTGGGAAAATTCTAAAAATAAATTTTATAAAATGAAAAGTTTTTGTTAGATTTCTTAGAAAAAAAAAAAATAAACTTTTATTATTAAGGTAAGGTTGAAAAAATAATTCAATTTCAAGAGCGCGCGAGGCGCGCTTGGTACGTTCTAGTGATCTTATAAAGAGTGATCAGCCAACGCTCTTCTCAGATAACCAGATGATTCTGAAACAATCGCAATCCGTCAACTAATCAGCATCGACACAAGCTTATTTTGATTACTCATTATAAGATCACTAACTGATCTTTTAAAAAGTGATCAAAATAAGCTCGTATCGATGCTAATTATTCGACGGTTTGCGATTGTTTCAAAATCATCTGGTTATCTGAGATGAGCGTTAGCTGATCACTCACTATAAAATCACTAGTACGTTCTAGTTATAAAAAATAATTCCACGAATCATTAAATAAGAGATTAAAACTTTTCTACATAGAAGAAAACCATGGATCACGTGATGAAGTATTTCTATTCGTTGTGTGATTGGCTGAGACTGACTACGTGGTTTTTGGAGCAGGAAAATTTAAAAAATAAATTTTGAAAAATGATAAATTTTTGTTCAATTTCTACAGAAATTACAAAAAATAAACGTTTTTATTAATGTTAGGTTGAAAAAAAAATTTCGTGTCAAGAGAGTGCGAAGCGCGCTTAGTACGTTATAGTCTACGTAGAAAAAACCATGGATCACATGATGAAGCCTTTTTTATTTATTTTGTGATCGGCTGAGACTGACCACGTGGTTTTGGGAACGGGAAAAAGAAAGAAGTATTGAAAAATGAGTATTTTTCGAATGATTTCTTGGAAAAACAAAAAAAAACTTTTTTAATTAAGGTTAAGTTAAAAAAAAAAATTCATTGCCAAGAGCACGCGAAGTGCGCTTGACACGTTCTAGTAGATAATAAGAAACAAGTAGTCATGTTCGCATGCTATAATTATTTAAATATATTATTTGCTTTGATTTACATGTAAAAAATATTTTTTCATTTTCTATTTCGTTATCTAATTTTGATATGTAACCTAACGGGAAATTTATCTTCTATCCTCTATCCTACGTTATAAGAATAATTAAGCCTGTATTCATTGTTACTTTTGAGATTGGCAGAAAGTAATAAATTTTAAAATTGCATTACAGAAAAAAATAAAACAAATAAAATAAAAAATTAAGACTTTACAAGTAAAAATAGTTACGTCTATTGTTCTGTTTTAATCTTAATCAGATTAAGTCAACTATTAAACTTTAAGGGTGTGAAAAATTTTGAAAAATCTTAACAATTAACTGTTGTCTGATAAATACATCTCAACAGTAAATAGCAACACCCATTTATTTTTGATACGTTTCACATCATAGATACATACATGTACATCAAAGCAAAAATGACAGTACTAATTAGTATATTAAAGTATACAATTGATATGGTCATATTAGCTTATCAAATATATATGCGTGTGCGTGCTTTACTACGTAATATTTAAATTTTTACTATTTTCAAATCTAAGTCATAAAGACTTAATTAAATTAGGTGTACTTTAATTTACTTAATATTTATAACCCCGATTTTTATAACACATGTGTTGGAAGTTTCAATTCTGCCGGGGGTCCCGAGACCCACACCTTGTTTTTTTTTTTTTTTAATTTATTTTCGAAAAACAAAATTTATATTAAAAATTTAATAAATCGACGAAATCAAAATATTTTTCCAAGCAGTTACTTGTATCTAAAAGCAAAAAATAAGTTAAAATTTACTGAAATCGATCGATGGAATACTGATATATGACTGATCATACACATAGATACTTACACCCACGCTCATCTGCATAGTAAGTTGTTCTTCGAATTTCATCTTAGAACGTTTTTTTGTGTAAAATTTAATTATCTTCCAGAGTACTAATTTCTTTTAAAAAATCGATTTCCGAAAATCAATAAGATCAAAATAAAAAAATCAATTTATTGAATCGAAATTTTTTGTCCAAGCAGTGATTCGTATCAAAGTTCGTAAAAGTATTCGTAGTAAAAAACTATGAATATCAGTCCACTGCATCGTATACTTATAAAGTTGTTTAGCAATCCATAGGCTTTGAAAATTCTGCCGCTCTAAGCTCCAGCAGCGTATAAAATCATATACGCACCTTGGCTGGCAGTAGTGATCTTATAATGAGTGATCAGCCAACGCTCATCTCAGATAATCAGATGATTTTGAAACAATCGCAAACCGTCAAATAATCAGCATTGACACGAGCTTATTTTGATCACTTTTTATAAGATCAGTTAGTGATCTTGTAAAGATGAGCGTTGGCTGATCACTCATTATAAGATCACTAGCTGGCAGTATAGAAATATGATATCGTTTATTTGACAATAAACGTCTGACCTGAGACTTTCTTTACGTTTCCAGCCTCAGTACATGATAATTTTTACTACAATGTTACCATACACAAAGTAGTTGTAAAATGTTATGTCCAGTAAATTTTTTGTAGCTGTAGATTATCTTAAACGGTGGTGTTTTGCTGGCATAATGTCAAGTCTTTAGTTTAAAATGAGGTACAAAATATTATTCTAAGTAAACTTTTTTTCATCCTTTGATAGGATTTAACTGTAACAAACCATTTGATGCCTGGAGATGTGTACTATGCTGAAAAAAATTGCTTTTATGCTATTTTCATATGGTTTATGTTGTAATTTAACTTAATTTTCATATGGATCTTTTGTCTCAAATTACAACATGGTTTTGAAACCATTTGACTTTTTAAAAGCCATGTTATTGTCTTTTATATTTTTTGTAAGGGCAAAGCTTATTGACTATTAAAAAGTTATTTGATCTCGTAGTTTTGTGACAGTTGGTACTTTTATCCATTTGCCCTTATTTTTAAAAACCTAGTGGTTTTAAGGAAATATTATGGCTTCAGACCATGAGGTGATTTGAGACGAAAAACAATGTGAAAACAAAGTAAATTTACACTATGAACCATACAAAAACCAGATTAAATTATGTCGTTTTTCGATATGGTTTTTATGTGATTTGTTTTCAAAAGAGTTAGATGTACAAAACTATTTTTCACTGACTACAAATTACTCATATTTTTAAATATATCAGTTCATTATGTCATTTGCTCGTGTGATACACGTAAAAAAACAAGCAAGTAATCATCTTATGTGTCCATGAATACTTGTCCACCTGATATTTTCATACTGTCATGGTAATTTTTATCAAATTTTCTCAAATTATTCGAAAAGTTTTGGATGTGTACAGTCAGAGAGTCTAGACTTGTTGTCCCTTGGGACATATGTTAAACTATAATTAAATAGTACACTAATTAATAATTTGTAAAAGCTACTAATTTTGATGTATTTCTAAAGTTACTTAATGTCTTGCAGGAGTGGTCACCTATCATACCAGGTAGTCGAGTGAGCAGGAAAGAAAGTGAATTGCTTATTATGGCTATGGCTTTAAGGTACAACTGGTCGCAGCTTTGTTTGAAAAGCCAATTAGACTTATTGGATCTACATTTTCCGACAACAGTATATAAATCAAAACACAGATTTTTGAAGTCTTTTCCTGACGTTGAAATGGTAGAGAATTATTTTTGTAAAGATTGTTCCTTGTTAGTAACATTCAATGAAACTGCACGTACCTCGTGTTTGAACTGCAACAAAGTGTACATTAAAAAGGTCCTGAGAAGTGAAGGAGCATATTTTTTGTACATGCCCTTAAAAAATCAGTTACAAGACATGTTAAGTAGTGATCTAAGTACGCACTTGCGAAAGCAAAGTGATGTTAATGATGTGATGAATAGCAAAGTCTACCAACATTTTAAGAAACATTATGTCATTGGCGATAACGACACAACTATTTAATTTAACACCGATGGCGTCAGCTACTTCAAAAGTTCTAAAAGAAGCTTATGGCCTATAATGGTATTCATAAATGAACTACCCTATCGCATAAGCAAAAACTGCATAATACTTTGTGGCTTATGGGAAGGAGATAAAAAGCCAAACATGAACATGTACCTCCAACCGTTCATAAATGAACTGGTGGATCTTCAAGAGAATGGCTTAACATACAGTAATTTTCTGGAAAAAAAGAGTATATCAATAAAAGTCCATCCTATTCTCTGTACGATAGATTCTGTTGCGAGACCGATGGTACAGAACATGGTTCAATTTAATGGCCGATTTGGTTGTTCCTATTGCTATCACAAAGGAGAGCAAGTTATTGTTGGAAGAGGACACAGTAGGGTTTATGATTTCTGCCACGTGAATCTTAGAAATAAAAGAAAGCATAAGCAGCATGTGAATCAAGCAATGAAAGAAATGCATCCAATAAAAGGTGTTAAAGGTCCATCAATCGTCTCTTTATTGTCATCTTTTGACATCATCAAATCGTTTCCTCCTGATTACCTTCACAGCTGTTTGCTAGGAGTTGGTAAATTATTTAGTTCAGCTTGGTTTGATTCTAAAAACTCTGATAAAGCTTACTACCTTGGTACAGTTGTAGCAGAATTTAATTCACGATTTACGTCTATAAAGCCGCCTACTGAAATAACGAGAATACCACAACCAGTTACAAACAAATTGAAGGCGACCGAGTGGAAGAATTTTATTTTATACTACTCCGTCCCCTGTTTAACTGATTGATTACCTGATAAGTACAGAAAGCATTGGAATTTTTTTGTAATGGCGTTAAGTATTTTTTTACAAGAAAATATATCCCCTGCAGAGTTTTCTCATGCAAAGTCAGCCTTAGTAAGCTTTGTGAAAAATATTAAAGCTCTATATGGTAAAGAGTACATGAAATTTAACGTTCATTTAATGACTCATTTACCAGAGTATGTGTCAAAGTATGGTTCCTTATGGGCATGGTCTACATTCCCGTACGAAAGTTTCAATGCAGTAGTTAAAAATGTATTTTCCGGTACCCAGTGTGTCCCAGAACAAATTTGTAGGGCTTATTTCAGATTAAGGTACATTAGAAATAATGCTGTAAATATTTTTAATGATGTAAATTGCAACAGAAAAACCGTAAGCTTTTTTTGTGATTTAATGAATAAGTGTCACGTTAAGAACTGCATACAATACGAAGAAAATTTTACAGTGTTTGGCAAAAAAAAATCTGTTACTTTATCAGGTATCCAAAAATTTGTTGTAGAGAAATTTATTGGAGAAAATATACAAAACGCTTGTCAATCATATAATCGCTTTATATTTAAAAATATTTTAATCCACGTTAACACTTATGCACGTCTTAAGAAGCGAAACAATAGCGTTATTCTAACCAATAATGGCATGATAATTACCGTGACCCACTTGCTCTGTATCACAACCGTATCTGAAAACATTAAATAAATTATTTTAGGAAAAAAAATGAGCGTTAATCCTAACGATTGTATGTGCAAGACTAAGGAATTTTCTTCAAATTTATATTCTTATGTTGTAGAAGAAACTGAAAACATTTGTTGCTGTGAAGTATTTGATATTAAATCGAAAGCAGTAATGATTCCATATAAAAACAAATTTTGTATCGTTCCATTAATAAATAAGCTTGAAACAGACTAAATTTTGTTGCAACGGTATTGTGTATGTAATATCCTAGTAAAAGATTTCTTATTTAGAAATTAGTTTAAATAATTCTGAATAATGTACAATATAACTGTGTAAGATTAATAAATATTTGTAGATTTAATAAACGTATAGATGTGTGAAAAAATTAGATTATGCAGCATTCAAGTCAGATGTGAGAGTTGAAAAATATTTTATAAAAAAAAAACTTTTTAGTAAATCATTGGTTTTTTTTATACTGTGTCTCTTGCAAACAATATTGAAAAATTTTCACTATAATTTCAATCAATTATGTGTGGATGACAAAAGTTTTAAATAAACATGTAAAATTTCTAATCAAAATTGTAATTACAACCTTAACATTGAAAACTTTTTGAAATTTTTCCCTAGGGCTTACTTTGGACTATATATGCAATATAAATTTTATCAATTAATTTTTTGATTTATCTTTGATGATAGAAAACAATTAGACTAAGCGTTTTTTACAGAGAAGTAAAAAGTTTCAATAATTCTTAAAAAGTAACATTCAGGATTGTTAACTTAGAAAAATGCAAGTCGTTTTGCAGAAATAGTTTCAAGATAATATGCATAAAATCATGCAAGACTTTTTGCAAAAATAGTCAGATCATAAGCCGTTGTTGCAATTACACGAGCATACAAAATAATGAATTTTAATACCTTATTTATGCAGTATCACATATAGCTTTTGTAGTTCATCCGAACGAATTACAAGACAATATGCATTGTGGTATGCAAAAAATTTTGAAAAAAATTATGGGATTTTTTTACAACATGTGCATAATAAATTTGTTTGTGCATAATAATGTTGACACAAATCATTCATACTAAGAACTGTGATTGTATGAATATGTATGAACATTTGTTGGTGAACGTATCCTTTCGATTATCAAATGAAGTTTTTACACAAATCGATTTGGCGTGCTGGAAATTTATTTTACCGGCTCAAAAAGTTGCAAGTATTCTTGCATCGCGAAATTCATGATAATTTTCTTGCAGAACGAATTGCAAAATATTTTGCAAAAAATATTGCAAATTGATTTGCATAAAATTATGCAACAATCGTTGCAACTTTTCTTGCATTTATTTTTGCAATAATTTATGCATATAAAATTTGATAAGGGTGTTGTCGTCGAATCTGAAGTTTCGCGATTGGTTCAAGATGTTAACGAATATATTGATTCCGTATTGCGTAAAATACGAAGTTGTCAAGCTAACGAAATTACCAAGGATAGAAAGAATAACGAATATGCACATTTATTTCCTCTACTGACAAAAAACCAAGACAAATTTAAGCAATATTTAAGGATGAGAGTGGAAACTTTTTAATACATACTATCGAAAATGGAAAGTCACTTGACTAAAAATTGTTGCAATTTCATCTCTCAACCGATTCTCCCAGAGGAAAGACTAGTTTCAACGCTAAGGTAAGTATCGAAACTAAAAAACAATACTACTACGTAATTTATATTTATTTACAGACGGATTTTTTGCTAATTTACAAATAAAAAAGAAAAAGTTTTATAGTTCTTAATATGATTAGTAAAAAAACGAATAAACTGTTACAAAACTTAAAAAATGGAAAAGCACATTCGTGGGGAATCAGGTGTGTCGTAGAAAAAATTTTTTTTCAGCATAGAAACATTGAATTGATAAGAATCTTCTAGATTTGAGTAATTTTTATAGACACATATTTTGGGCTGGAAAAATTCTTTTCGTACGATGCATTTTTGTGTACGAAATGTATGTGCAATTATGTACGAAAGATTTTTATGCAATCTAAGAAAATAGATTTTTTTTAGATTTTTAATAATTTATGATATAATTTCTGGTAACTTATACGCATGTACAATGCATATATCACATTCCTGACACATACCTGGAAGCAATAATGAAGTCTTAGAGTATCCATCCATCATTGCAAAAAATCCTATGTGTCTATAATGCGAAGTAACACATGCACATACATAGTGTTTTTAGTTTATACTTTCAATAAAATGTGTTTTAGATTTCTTGCAACTGGATCGTCGTACAGTAATTTAGCCTTCTCTTTTGGCATGGGAGTGACAACTGTCAGTCAAATCGTCAACGAATGCATGAACGTCATCTGGATTGTTTTTGAACATGTGCACATGCCTATACCCGATGTGCATAAGTTTTTCAAAATTTCCCAGCAGTTTTTTGAGAAGTGGCAATTTGCTCATTGCTTGGGAGCTCTTGATGGTCGACACGTGAGAATAAAAAAACCCGCTCATTTAGCGTCATTATACTATAATTATAAGAAATTTTTTTCAATTGTTCTGCAGGCCGTTGTAGATGCTAAATACAAATACATTTTCATTGTCGGCAATTACGGCCATCAAAGTGACCCTGGCACTTTTAGAGCATCGAATTTGTACAGAGCTGTTGTTTAAGGAAAATAAGAAATTCCCCCTGAAAGTCCTCTTTCTAATTCAAATATAATAACACCTTTTTTTTTGTCAGCGATGGTGCTTTGATGCCAAACATGATGAAGCCATATCCTGGTCAAAACTTGTCTAGAGAATAAATTTTGTTTAACAAAAGACTGTCACGAGCTCAAGTAGTTGTAGAGAATGCTTTTGGACATACGTGCCAAAAGTGGCGAATATTTTATACTACTATTCAGTAATCGCCAGATGTTGCATCTCTGATCGTCAAGTGCACTTGCTTACTACACAACATTTTAATCCATGTAGAAAAAGAAACTTTTTTGAATGAATTATCATCGGGTAATCATGGGTTAGTTCATACTAGTACTACAGAAAATAAATCTGTTCTAGGATCTGCAGCTAAAGTGCGCGAAAATTTGAAAAATTATTTGGCTACATGTTAAGTAAATGTTAAGTTATGTACAGTCGTATAAATATATTATATATTTGTACATTATTCTTGTACGTGTATGCGCTATTCCACAAAATATGGCGTATTGTAAAAGCTAGAATGTACAAACGCTTAAAATAGACATTTTTTGTTATTTTCTTTTCATTGGCAAGGTTTTCGTTTTAAAGCTGAGAGATTGGTTTTTTTCGTTCAGAAAAATCGGAAAAAATTATTTAATTGTATTTAAAACTTTAGGAATACTTTTTGGTGATCTCAATTTTGTCATACCTTGAGCATAAAATGACTTTGATTATATATAGTATATTATCAGATCTTGTTTCACGATGTTGAAATTGACAGTAACACGAAATAGATTATCTTCGGTGGAATGACCCATAAAAATACATATTTATCGTGCATGTACAGAGTTAATTAATAAAAAAATGTATTGCTGATTCACAAGTACTGAGGTTTGTATTTATTTCATCCAACCAGTCAATTAAAAATGAGATAGAACTAACATTTTTTAAATGTAGCATGGACAATCATGAAATCAAGTTTAAAAGTAGTTTCTAAAATTTAGTTGAAGACGTTTCTACTGTTGCTAAACGTTCTGGGCATAAGAAATGTGCAATGATAAACAAACGTACAATGAAGATGTTACAAATATGTTACAGTAAGCTCCAGT
The DNA here is from genome assembly GCF_036245765.1 of Copidosoma floridanum. NCBI lineage: Eukaryota > Metazoa > Arthropoda > Insecta > Hymenoptera > Encyrtidae > Copidosoma > Copidosoma floridanum. Next base: position 363,723 of record NW_028321881.1, read on the forward strand.
AAACACAGTACTTGACCAAAAAAGGCTAAAACGAGGGCTAATCACTCTAGTCACTATCATCCAATGACCCGGGGCGCTTACTGGCCACTCTATGAACTGATAAAATATTCATTGATAACACGAGCGCCGAACACCCAATGAACCGGGGCGCTTACTGGCCACTTTATTAAATAATATTATGTTAATATTTTAATAGTTAATAGGTAAGCGCCCTGGGTCATTGGGTGATAGGCGCTTGTGTTTTTAAATAATATTTTACAATATTACAATGTGGGCAGTATGGGCCAGTAATGGGGCAGCGTTGCAACAACTTTTTATCAAAAACGTGTGCAGTCATGATTGAAGAATGTTTTTATTAATCAAAAGCTATACATTAAGGAATTGAAAAATATTTAGTAGGTTACAATCATTGTACTCGTACATAAAAGTATACTCATTAAAATTGGATTTCGTTAAATTCTTTAAAAAAGTTTGGTAGCAAAAAGCAGCGATACTTTACCATGATTTTTTTTATCAATACAAAATTTTTTACAAATGTTACGTACAAATTCATAATAGTAATGCAGGGCTTAAGTTCTACTTTAATTTACATAGCTGATATTTTTATAATAATTGCACAAATTAAAGAAATACTTAACATTACGATAGATATGCTAATATTAATAAATATTTTTATCATTTTCACTAAACTCTCCTCTTTCATTAAGAAAATCATATCGTAGTATTAACTTAATAGTAACAAGTATAGACTGTATTAAAAATTAAACTTAAACTGTTTCATTGGACCTCTATACGTAAAATGATAAAAGTAAAAGTTGAATTTCAAAAAGGAGTTTTTTTACTGCAACTGTTATTCGGAGTTTTACATATTTTACGTTAAAAACTAAATGACAAAGTAGTTAATACAAAAAGTAGCACTTTTAAAGTAGTTCTCATAACTAAAAAAACGTATCTGTAGTTGCCCTTCTACAAAACTCAGTTCTCATGCAAAGATATGAAAAGAAAACAATGGTAAAACGGGCAAAGTTTTTCAAGATTTTCTTAAAAAACGCAACGCTCAAGAAATTTCAAGGAACTTTATAAAAACAAAACTTACGATAGTAAAAAATGACTTATGTCTAACAATTTTTTTAAATCTAAATCCAAATTGCACATCAAAGTTTTAAGTCATGAATAATTATAAAAACGTTAAAATAGTGAGAAGTAAGGTATTTTTTATGAAAATCTTTAAAAGCTGTCTGTTCCTCCGAAATTTTGTATGGATAGAGAAGAATCTTTCAGTACGCTTGCATTTGCGTCTTCAAGGGACTCGTTCCTTGTAGATAAACTTTGTATCGGAAGCAAGGATTGATCTTGAGATCTCGACTGTTCAGGCGGAATCGTATCCATAGAACTGTTTTTGCAAGGAGTTGTGGGGATATTAACTGTAGCAGAATTGTTTAACAGTCGTGGTGGTGGTACAGCTCTCAAAGAAGATCTAAAACTTGGTTGAGCCGCACAGTTAACATCTTGTTGAATAATATTCCCGTTGGGATGATTACTCATGCTTTCTGTTTGTGAGTCGGACGACACTCTTATATCACCTGTTTGATAAGTAGGTACTTCTGATCAGAATATTGACCAGGTGGCCGAGTGTGAGTTTGAGCAGTTTGAGCAGAGTACACCGGCACGTTTTGATTTTGTTGGTACAGCTGTGGATTGTATTGTGGAATCTTATTTTGCTCAATACGCTGAAAATTAGACTGGTTGCTTGGCAATTCTATTTGTGTACCACCAGGTGAGGGTCCCAGTGGAGTTGCGTGGAACGGGTTAGACGCAACCCTTGGCTGAATCGGTAGTTGAGGTTTAACTGAAACAAAAACATAAATGAAAGCCATAGTAAAATATTACCGAACAACTAAATATCGTATCACTTCGCCCAATGCAGAAAAAACATGTAAATATTAAGACAACGAAAAAAAATTTACCATCGATGTAGTTTTTATTGTAAACGGGATATGATGAATTTCCCATGTTCCAGTTAGATTCGGTCTAAACTGTCGTTTTATTAGCTTGTGAGCGTATAAGTTTGACGTCAACAACAAGACAGTCTGGAACAAATGAAATAAATTGCACTGCAAATGTGCAGGAACAAAATACATCAAAAGAGAAGCTTACCATCATCGTCAACTTTTTTTTTTTCGTCTGGGATGAGCACGATTTTCTGGTGTACGTGGTGATAAAACGTTTCCTTCAATCCTATCAGGAAGAACATAGTGCATGACGAGATCAGTCACCTGATTCCTAAAGATAAGAAGCTCATCTTTCGGTATTTTGTTCAAATAATGTAATAATGTTGAGAAAAACGTCATGTGAGCTGCGTCATCGTTTGGCGGAGAAATGATTGCTTGCTGTGACTTGTTTTCAGACATCGTGAAGGTCGAGTTACAGAAACTAAATGGTATGTGTGGTACAGTCTCGACTTTGATTGAGTTTGATGCCAACGGAGTTGAGGCTGAGTTGGAACAAAGATTCTCAACCAAGCTGACTTTTGGTTGGTTAGTTGTGGTTGCTTCTTAAAACAATTTGTCAAAATTCTCAGTTGACTTTTTAGCTGTAACTTTATCGCCCAAAAAATGTAATAATTTGAAGTAACTACACTTAGAAGAATAAGAGCTATCTAGCCCATCTCCAGACTTCGTTGCAATTTCCAAATTGTATTCTTGTCTATACTTGGCCACAAAACTTTTTCATTTATTGTAGACAACGTTTTCTGTTGAAAAACCAGAATTAAGTTATGTATTTCTCTCAAATATATTAATAATTATGGGTATATAAAATGGAACTTTAAAGTGGATCTTATGAAGGTGGTATGTAGAAACTGTGAAATATTAAAACCAATAATTTTAAAATGAAAATAAGATATGGATTTTCAAAACTCAAGATTGTTTTAATGAACAACTAACTGACCAGTAATGTAAGAACTGATTTTAAACTGTATTTTCAAAACTTGATATAGTATAACAGTAGTTATGGCACATTTTAGTTTCAATACGTCAGGCTGCTTGAAACTATCAAAAGTGTTGACAAAAAAATTTCCTTTCGAAGCAACTGAAACTCAAAGTATCAGAGAAAGAATACGTTTTAACAATTATTTTACAAAAAGAAATGTTACTAAAAATCCCATTAAATAGTGAGACAAAAAGTTTATGTTCATCAAAAAGCCCTAAAAGATAGAATTATGAATTTTCCTGTGAGAGAATAAAATAACAGCTAACACGGTTTCATTCGTAATACTTAATGAGTAACAAAAAGAAGAAAACAAATAGAATATTCAATGTTTCAATGTCAAGGGCTGATTGATGAACATGAATTTTTTGTCCAAAAATTTATAATCATCTAATCATCTATTGGCTTTTTTTTAGTGTAAAAAAAAAAAAAAAAAAAAAAAAAAAAAAAAAAAAAAAAAAAAAAAACTTACAACTGTTACTGGTATGCATTTAAATAAGCAATTAACAAAAGTACTATGACCAAATTTTGTCTACTTCACACTCATCCCAATTACAGTTTTGGAAGACATTCATTATTTTTGTGCACACCGATATATAAGACTTGACAAAAGTTTTATTCTAACTCTTGAATGAATATGTTTTAAAAAGAAACTTGTGTGTAGTAAAAAACGTGCTTACTCTCTTTCTTCAGCTTTCCTGCAACAACGTCCCACTGCTTTGCTTTCAGCCCTGAATTTAAATATTGTGGATGAGATTTGTCCCACAGAATTGGTCTTGCTTGTACTTCTTGAATAAGCTGCTCTTCTGTCGATTAATCCATTAGATTGACTCCATATACCCTAATACACGGTGTAACGATCAGAGAGGACAGGAAGGAAACATAGTTACATCACTGAAAAACGTACATTCACACTGATTTTATGATACAATAACATTGAATTAACAAAAAAGTTTTAATCATATTTTTGAAGCATCTATTCGCATGGAAATAAATATAAACCAGCGTACATCGTACGCCACAAATACTGTCCATGTACTCTTTAAAGAGCCTCAAGCTTTACAGTATTTTTCTGTTCTGTTTGTGTTCAATTAGAAATTAGCAACTACGCATATACGAACGTTAAATACTCGGGTTTCCGCGTAAATAGACCTAGACTAATATTTAATAATAATTGATAACTTACCAGATCGTGTGTTAACAATAAGTTTGGTGTTGAAAAAAGAATTTCTGGCGCGAAAAAGCTTGTAGCCCGAAGCACGTGTGCCGATGTACGGGGCCGTTACTCGCTTTTCTTTTCGCCTGGCTCTGAACGGCTTTGTATAGCTGCTGTATAGGTTACACAGCGGGGCAGCGCAGGTAAGGGAGTGGTAAGAAGTGGGAGCGCGAGGAGAGGCACGGTGTACAGCGGTAACGTACGGCATCACACAGCTTTACGCGTGTTAACGTGCTATCGGGAGAAGCAACGCGGGTGAATGCGGGGGGACGCTGGTGAACGCGGGATAACGTGAATAAACGCGGGTAAATGCGGGTAAACGCGGGTAAGATACTCTTACCCGAGACTACGAGTTGTGAGAGCAAGACTCGTCAGTCAAAAATATAACAGAAAACGGGAACGAACTCTTGCATGTAAGATGGCGCACCTAGCGCTATGAAAGTTTTCGGAGACATGGGCGTCGTATTTCAGGGCAAACTCGTCATGTATGGAGCTGAATCAGGCAATTAAGGTCTTACTACAGCTATTTAAGGAGTGATACCAGATCACGTGGTGGCATACTTGTTTTTAATGGTGTATGTTTGATATACACGTTGTAATGAAGCCGGTCGTTGGTATACATAAGATTCAACGAGTTTCAAAGCGTTATACCTAGTGAGCATGTATACACTACATGTGCCAACAGTACTCACGCCAACAGCGTATAAGAGTGGGAAAAAGGTCTGTGCTGGTAAACTTTTCAATTGCTGCCACTATATTTATATAAAATTTGTCGTCATACCGCTAGATGAATTGGTCTAAAGCATGTCAGAAGTCACCAGTCACTGGCTTATGCTGGCAGATGCTATATCGACGCACTGCCCTAGGTGGCACTAGTATCGCTGGCGCTTACTAGAGATTATTTAAGACTACATCAGTTAGAGCCGAGGTATCAAGCATTTCCTTTGAATGCCATCTACTATAAAAGCACCTTCATACCATATACCGTCAGCACTACTAACACATTTACAGCGGCCGCTGTAAGTGTATACGTATAGTTTGACTCGACATATAACGTATGAGTCTTTCCTTGCTTCCCGCACCCCACGCTATTTTACATATATTGCACTGACTGTAAAAGTGGCTATTTATTTCGCTTCTATTACTTGTAGAGTAATTTTATGACCGTAAATTTTTTTGTCATCAAGTTTCCTACGTAATGGATATCTTTGAAAATTCATTATTTATTGTAAAACACATTAATGAAGATCAAAGGGCGAAGAAAAGATTTTTTAAACCAAAAACCTTTGATTGGTACAGAAAAAAGAACTACCATGTCCATTTGAAAGTAACATAGATAAAACTTATTACAATAAGATGCTATTTTAAAAATTAGAGAATAATTATTAGTTTTTTCTAAAACAATTTCTTAAAGTGATACCTTGAAGTCTTATAACATACTTAATTGTTGGTTTACAAGAATAATTGTACTGTTGTGTTGACACAGCCATAATTCATGTTTTTTTTTGTCTGACCTCATAGGATATGTGCTAAAATCATACAAAATTTATTACTGTACACAAACCTAAAACATAATCAAATTACTGATTTATGTAGTCAATTCACCCTTAATAATGTATTGTTTTTTTATTGTTTAAGTGATCCTGTTAGTTATTGATATTTATTATATGCATAAAAAATATATTTAATCATTAATTTTTTTTTATTTCATGAACTTGATATTTTATCCTATTCATAAGACTGTACGTAGCCAATGTCTACAAAAAAGCAAATGAAACTTCGTTCCGACCAGGGGTCCGTAGACCCCTCACGACTTTTTTTTTTTTTCTCATTTATCATCATTTTATTTTAGTTACGGAATAAGAATTAAAAACAAACTCGATACCTATATTGCTTTTGACCTAAAAAATTATCATATTTTTCCCCAATAACGTAATTAGAACTGACACCAGTAAAAGAAGTCATTAACTATGTACCTTGAAAATAAGGTTAAAGTGAAATAATACTTTAAGTATCAGGGTTCAGTTAGCAAAGTATTTGATAAAGTCGACCCATGACTGTAAATTTTAATCACACATGAAAGACACATGTTTTATTTCTTATGATAACTGATAAACAAACAAATAAATAGATACAAATAAATAAATACAAATAAATAAATACACCTTTTCTGTCTGAATTAGTTATAAGTGTTTTCTCATACAAATAAAACTGGTTGCTTACTACATGAAGCTAAAAATTTTTTTTAAGTTTAATATGTGAATGCATTCAACATTATTATGACAATTTAACTACTTTTTAGGATAGCGAAGTTGCTTCAATTGTATATTATACATTTAGTACCATCAATTTTCTGTTAATAAAACAGTTCATTATTGTATTCACTTTACCACGGCTGAAACAGAACTTAACATACTTACAATCTTATGCTAAACTATTTATGAATCTACCTTAATCATTGTGTATTAATTTTTTTTTTTCTCAGCTAATTTTAGTTATGAAATTTGAAATGGAAACAATCTCGATACCTCTAACGCTTTTGTCAGTATACAAGATATTGTTTATCTTATTTTAGTTATGTATTAAGGACTGGGCTAGAAAAAATTTATTAAGTAAATGCTTTAAGAATCAGTGCTCCACAATTGAGCTTTCTTATCCGTTTCCAAAGAGAACTTTTGTATTAACAATTACTGTCTATGTTAATCATGAGTGAAGCCAACATAAAAGTAATGTGAAATTCACACTGGTAGTGCACATGCGCAACCATCAATTATAGAAATTTAACTGGTTGCTTACCATAAAGGGTTAAAACTTATTTGGTATTTTTATATGTAAAAGCATCAAACCTTTCTATTATGCCAATTTTACTGCTTTTATAAGGTAGCAAAGTAGCTTCAAATATACATTAATTATTCGGTATCTTAAATTCATAGTTAATAAGATAAAATTATTATTATTCTAAATTTACTACGGATGTAGCATAATGCAACATACATACTAATTTATGCTTATCTATTTATACAGCCACCTGATTCTCAGTCTTTTTTCCTTTTTTGTTTTTTTCAATTGACATCTTATTTTAGTTACAATGTTGGAAACGGAAAGAATCTTGAAATCTTCACGGCATCCATCGAAGATCGATTAATAATTTTCTTGATATAATGTATTAAGAACTGAAACTAGAAAAAAAAACCCATAAAGTAAAACCATCAAAAAATCGTCTTTCAGTAAATTAGCACTTTTAGTATCAGGATTCGGTAAATAAAGTTTTTAAATAAGTCGATCTATGACTATCAAGTAATTCCACAAAGAAGCAGCATTTTTCATTTGTTGAGAAAAATTTTGTGTAAACATTAACTGTCTAAGTCAATTAAAAGTGGAGCAAAAATTACCTTATTACGTACATAGCAGCATTAAACATTCGCAATGCACATGCGCATCCTTCAACTATACAAATACAACTGGTTGCTTACTATAAAAAGCTGAAAATTCTTTTGTATTTCAAAATGTTAAAGCTTTAAACCTTGTTATTACGCCAATTTAACTGCTATTATAAGGTCGCGAAGTTGCTTATGATGCATAACAATTACTTAGCATCGTAAATTCTCAGTTCACAAAACAGATTTATTTATATACTGCCTTGTCTCGGTTGTAGCAAAATGTAACATGCATACAAATTTTTAATTAACTAGTTATACACCTTTCTAATTGACTGTTTTTTTTTCTTTCTCAATTATTATCTAATTTTAGTTATGAAATTTAAAACGAAAACAATCTCGCAACCTTTGCGGCTTTTGTCATCAAACAATCATTACTTTCCATGTTATTATGTATTAACGACTGAAATAAGAAAAAAACTAATAAGTACATGCTTATAAACTGGCGTTGAATTAAATTAATACTTTCACTTTCAATATCAGAATTCAGCAAACAAAGTTTTTGATTACGTCAAACCATAACTAAAAGTTAAAAAATCATGAACAAGGATTATGTTCTATTTCTTAAAAAAACTTTAGTCAAATCTTTAACGGTCTTAAACAATTATAAGTGAAGAAAAAATTACTTAAATACATATATGGCAGCATTTAACAATCGCAATGCACATGCGCAACCTATATTAATACAAATACAATTGTTTGCTTACTTAAAGGGGCTAAAATATTCTTTGTGTTTTATAATGGAAAAGCATTAAATATAATCATCATGTCAAATCAACTATTTTTCTAAGTTAGCAGAGTTGCTTGAAATAAGTATTTAATACTGAGTATCATCGAATCTCAGTTAATAAAACAGGTTTTTTAAGAAGTATTATGACTGTTAATTTTAATCTCATGACCATGCATCATTTTCCATTCCTGAATAATACTTTTGGACAAACTTTTTGTGACAAAGTAAATCATTAGTAAAGAAAAATTACTTAATTACAATTATAGCAGCATTTAACATTCGAAGTGCATATGCACAACCTTCAATTGTACAAATACAATTGGTTGTTTGATAAAAAGGGCTAAAATTTTTTTGTATTTCAAGATGTTAAAGCATTTAATGCTATAGTTGCTTATTTTACTGCTGTTTTAAGGTAGCGAAGTTGTTTAAGATAGATAACAATTATTAAGTATCGTAAATTTTTAGGTAATAAATCAAGTTTTTTTTTTTACTGTCGTTACCACAGCCGTAGCAGAATGCAACATACATACAATTTTATGCTGACTTATTCATACACTTCCCTAATTCAATGTTTTTTTTTTTTTAACTCTTATCAACATGTAATTTTAGTTTTTAAATGAGGATCGAAAACAATTACGCAACCTTAATTGTTTTTGACATTAAATAATTATGATTTTCTTCTCAATTATGTAATAATGACTCAAACCAGAGAAAAAAACTGTTGAAGTAAATGCTTTTAAAAATAAGCTTAATGTAAATTAATAATCCTAGTACATGAAATCACTAAAGAACATTTTTGATAAAGTCGTTTTATGACTGTTAATTGTAATCTCACTATTAAGCCCAACTTTTTATTTCATAAAAAATTTTTTTTACAAACCTTTACTGTCTAAGTAAATTATTAGAAACACAAAAATTACTTAAGTACATACATAGCTCCATTTAACATTTGCAGTCTACATGCGCAACTTTTCTACATACAAATACAATTGATTGCTCACTATAAAAAAAAAAAATTTTTTTGGTGTTTCAATATATAACAGCATTAAAGTTCAGTATTCTGCCAATTTAACTTCTTTTTCAAGTTAGCAAAGTAGTGTAAAGTAAATAACAAATATGGAGTATCACTGATTTTAAGTTAATGAAAAAGATTTTTTATTGTATTTACTTTACAACGGCCGTAACAAAATGCAACATACATACAATCTCATGCTGAACTATGTATGCCCCTAACTGATTCACGGTTTTTTGGTTTTATTTTTTTTTTTTATCGTCATCTAATTTTAGTTACGGAATAAGAATTAAATACATACTCGCAACTATTACTGCTTTTGACGTTAAACAATTATTTTCTTCCCAATTATGTGTAAATTACTTGAACCATAAGACAGAGTCATTAACTAGATGCTTTAGAAAAAAGTAATCAAGTGAACAAATACTTTTAGTATCAGGATTTAGTAAACGAAGCTTACGATTAAGTCAACCCAGGACTGTTAATTGTAATCTCACAAGAATCCTTGTGTTTTATTTCTTAAGATAACTTATAAATAAACCTTCACTGTTTGTATTTATTATAAATAAAGCGAGGGTTACTCAAATACATATATAGTAGTATTAAAAATTCGCAGTGCACATTAGCATCCCTTAATTGTACAAATAAATTGGGTTGCTTGCTATAAAAAGCTAAAATATCTCTTGTATTTCAAAATGTTGAAGCTTTAAAGCTTGTTAATATGCCTATTTTACTACTACTCTAAGGTAGCAAAATTAATTACATTAATTACAATATAAAATAATTATTTGGTATCTTTAATTAATAGTTTGTAAAACAGGATCATTATTGTACTGACTTTACCTTAATTTTACCTTTACTTTAATCTAAGTTACAAATTTGTAAACGAAAGCAGTCTCGCAACCTTCACGGCTTTTGTTATAAAGCACTTATTATTTATCTGCTTAGTATGTAATAATGACTGAAATCATAAAAAAAAATCATTAAAAAGATGCTTGGAGAGTTTATGTAATAGTAAAATAATACTTTCAGTAATAGGATTCAGTAAACCAAATTTTTGATAACGACGATCCATGACAGTAAGTTGTTATCTTACAAACAACTTATAAGTTTAATTTTTTGGGAAAACTTTTGTACAAAACCTTCCTGTTTAAATCAATTATTAGTAAAGCAAAAATTACTCAAATATATATGGCAGCATTTAAAATTCGCAATGCGCATGTGCAACCTGAGTTTAAACAAATATGTCTTGTTGTTAACTATAAAGGGATTAAAAATTTTACTTTTTGTCACATGTAAGAGCATTAAGCATTAAACCCAATTATTATACGAACTTGACTACTTTTCTTATAATGTAAAGTTGCTTAAAATATACATTAAACACTTCGTATAGTCAATTTTCAGTTATTAAAATAGATTTTCCATTGTATTAACTTTACTACGGCCGTAGCAGAATGTTACATACTTACAAATTTTAGCTGAGCAACTTATACACTTCCCTAATTCACGGTTTTTTTTTTTTTTTTTTTTTTTTTTTTTTTTTTTTTTCTTTTCTCAATTTAGACTAATTTCAAGTACGAATTTGGAAACGAAAACAATCTCGAAAGCTTTGAGGCTTTTGCCAATAAACAATAATTATATTCCTTCTACTTATCTACTTATATATTAATGTCTGAAACCACGAGAATCATTCAAATGAGTAAATGCTTTAAAATACAGTGTTTAAGGGGGCTCCTTCACGAAAGTCCACAAACAGAGATATATTATTTCTTGTAAATAAAAGTCTACTAAATTTAATTGTGGTCTAAATGATATTTCGAATGGGTCAAAATTTTGAAAAATCCGAGCTCAAAGTTGTAACTATTAGCACGTGTTCCTATGGGGCAGCGTAAAAAACAATTTGTTTTTGTTTATAATAAGCCTAAATTAAATGTCCCAGCAGACTGAATATATACGTTTTGTAGATGAAGTCTTCCTCTGTAATATGCTGTATTAAAAATTATGGATAAAGGACCATTTTAGCGAGATATTTGTGATGGAAATAAATAAATAGTGTCCAGGAGGTCAGGAGGTCACGTGGGTAGCAGACGTACTTGTTCACGACATATATATACCATATACCTATATATTACATCGCTATACTACACCAACACAAGTGGTCTGGTCTGGTGGTGTACCCTTGTATGCACTAGACTGGTCAAAACAATAATTAATTTTTCGTACAAAGTTAAACTACACACATAAATATCATTTTTCCCACTTCATACGTTATTAAAAATATCATAATGATTTTCAGACACATTTGTTTATTGAAAAACAAAACTTTATTCTTTGTTTGTCTTTGACCTCATTAGTAGTCGTAGGAGCCCCCTAAGTAAAATAATACTTTTAGTTTTAGGATATAGTAAGTAATGTTTTTGAATAAAAGAATCCATGACTGTTAATTGTAATTCCATGAACAAGCTTCATATTCCGTTTCTCAAGAAATTTTTTATATGAACCTTAACGGTTTAACATAATTATAAATAAGTCAAATATTACTTTAATACATACATGGCAGGATTCAACATTTGCAAAGCATATGCACAGCCTTAATCCAAACAAATACATCTGGTAGCTTACAATGAGGGACTTAAATTTTTTTTGGTCTTCAACGTATGGAAGCTTAAAAGCTAATTATTATGCCAATTTAACTGCTTATCTTGGGCTGCGCAGTTGCTTTAAATACAAAACAATCTTGCTACCCTTATACTAAATATTATTTTTTTCCTGAATACGTGTTCAGAACTAAAAGCAGAAAAATAATTAGTTAGGTAAGAGCCTTGTAACTTGTGGTATAGTAAATAAATACTTTAAGTATCAGGATGCAGTAAACAAAATTTTTGAAAAAGTTGACCCATGACTGTTAATTATAATCACACAAAACAAAGCCCTATGTTGCATTTATTAAGATAACTTTAAAATAAACCTTTACTATTTGAATTAATTATTAGTAAAACAAAAATCACTAAATCTTACAAATATATAAAGCAGAAGCGCTAAAACCGTTGTAATCGCTAACCGCGAAAACTACTGAACCGATTTCGTTGAAATTTTGCACACTGATTCATGATACTTCCTAGATAGTTTTAGCATAGTTTTCATCTTAAAAAATTTAATAACAATAGCAATAAATGAGCTCAAAGTTTTGCAAAAATTTGCCAGCTTTTCTCTTTAGTTCAGTAAAATCCACTAGGTGGCGTCGACATAAAATTAAAGCTACCTGCAACATAATTATATAAGTGTGGTTATAATAGGCTGGAGCGTTTTCATAGTGTTGCAGTCGAGTTTCGGCTACTCAACGAGCTGCATAGAGAATGCTTATGATAGTCTTGCAGCTGGGTATCCCGGTTTCGGACGACACTCTTATCTAAGGGGGAAGGGACCTAGGTGTCCATTTACCCTGAAACTCGATGAGTGCGATCAAAAAAATAAAACTAATTCCAACCGATGCCATCTCTGCCACAATACCAGGAGACATATGTAGCCAGAGCACAATCTGGTTCAACTTATCAGAAATGTAAGGGAGTTCCACCATCCCACCTGGTGCAGTTAGAGAATTTGTGGCTACAAATGTAAGCAAGGGAAAACAGCTCTGAGCTCTGAGGGGCATGGGCAGCCACAACGGCTACCTTCTTGGTCGTCGCGTCCCCAATGCGCTTACCCACATGTTCCCATCAAACGATGAGCGGTTGGTTATCCGGGGATTGACCCGAGACGAGATATTTTTTGGTCAGCAGCGTACCTTCCTCCATCACAGTCTCCGTGCATCGAGACTCCAAGGGTAAGAATCAAGCAACCGTAGCCAGCTCTTCATCATCAGGAATAAGAATAGCCTGGAAGTTTCACCACTGGCGCTTTTTAGCGCCATTATAAGTATTTACGTTCCCTACTTAACCATCAATTTCATCGGTTCTTTTTAGGATCTACCTATGTGTAAACTACCTTGCCAACAAATATATTTTTATTACCATTTCCGGAAGCAATTGGTCGACTAAAAGACTATATTAACTAAAGACGGGCACTATTCAACCAAGTCAGCCATTCACTAGCAGACGTCACCTGCGGAGTTGTTCTTCGCAAGGCTGAGAAACCCGGTGACCGACGACCCTGTACTACCCTCTCAACTCTAAGCATTCAACCAGGAATCACTGATCCTCTCCAATGTCTGCGTTGGGCAAACCTATAACAGCTATGTAGGAAAAGAAACTTGAGCCAACGGGACAGCCTCCACTGGACAAGTATCACTAACCAATCTCCCCATCTAAGATTACCAAAACAACTGAATCTGCAACTAAAAAAGGTGCTTTAGACACCAACTTCTTCGACGTTATACCGGGAGACGTTCGGAAAGAGCACTTCAACTAGCCCCAAAGCTTCGGACTTTGTAATTTTTCTCCCAATCAGTCTGGGTCTTCAACAACAAGCCAGAGAAGATCACCCTGAGGTATCCAGGCAGTCACAATTGCTGTTAACTGCAGTCAAGAAAGAGTTAACTTAAAAAGCTCACCGGTCTTTTTTAGGGCCATCGGACGTTGAACTGCCTTGCCAACAAATATATTGGAACTTAACAAAGTTGACAGAAAACACACTTTAGGGGTCACACAACTTTTAAGCATGCCAAAAGTCGCAAGAGGGTGAATCGGAAGAAAAACTTCAAGTGTATCTAATAAATACAATCTTACTTAGGCGTCAAGAAACTGACGCAGAAAATTTATCGAGATTAGAACAGCAGCGTCAAAATCGACAACTAAAGAGTTCATTACGTGAGAGATCAGCTTTTCATTGTACCCTCACAGCAATCTCTGAAATCTTTAAAGATCCTACTTCAGATTTTGTAATGAGTAGAAAATGTATTTGTGTTTTTGTGGCAATAAAAATGTAGGGTTTAAGGTCCAGGACTCTGCTGCTCTGGTAATAAAGTTGTGAAATATGAGGAAAAAAAAATTTTTTTTTAATATTAATTTTTTGGTGGTTTAAGATCTTAACAGCTTTAAAAAAAAGCCGTTTTCGTGAATTACACGGGAGAAACTGTAAATCAACGGCTTTTTAAGGCCACCGATTATTTTATGGCATAAAGAACGCACGGTACTTTTCAGCATAATAATTTTTTTGAATTTTTACACCTTATTATTTAACCAAATAAACTATATGGATTCCAAAACAATATGTTTTTAATAAGAAGATTTTTGTTCTAAGATGTATCAGGAATATTTGTGAAATTTCTAACTGAAAATGTTTCACATTACATGTCAACACACTACGGTATTTCATTTAGTAAGTCTCGGGCGAAGCCGAGACGGGGGGCTGCTAGTTACACATATGGCAGCATTTATCATTTGCAGTGCGCAACCTTTTATTATACAAGTAGAACTGGTTGCTAAATGTAAGAAGCTAAAAATTTTTTCGTAGTTTAATATGTAAAAGCATTAAACCTAATTATAATGCTAATTTAATTACTTTCTTAGGGTAGCGGAAAATACATTTCGCATATTTGGTATCGTAAAGTCTCTGTTAATAAAACAGGTTTATTGTTTTATTAACTTTACAACGGCTGTAACAGAATGCAACACATACAATCTTATACTAACCTATTTATGCACCTCCTTAAATAACTGCTTTTCTATTAACATATTTTTTTTCATCTTTAGATATTTTTAGTTACGAAATTCTAGACAAAAACAAACTTGCAACCTCTGCCGGCATTTTCAATAAATCAGATATTGTTTTTTCTTTTAATTATGTATTAAGGACTAAAACCAAAAAAATTTTAATTGAGTGAATTCTTTTAAAAAAGTGTTCTTGTAAATCAATTCTTTTGGTAACAGGATTTAGTAAACCAAGTATTTTAATAAGTGAGTTCATAACTGTAAATTTTAATCTCACAATATAGCCTTTTCCGTTTTTTTAAGACTTTTGTATAAACATTTACTGTCTATCTTTATTGTTAGTGAAGCAAAATTACTTAACAACATAAATTATGTCGGCATCTAACACTGGTAGTGCACATACGCAACCATGACTTATACAAATTCAACTGGTTGCTTACTATAAGGAGGCTTAAATTTTTTTCGTATTTTTAAATGTAAAAGCATCAAACTGTTCTATCATGTCTATTTTACTGCTTTTCTCTGGTAGCAAAGTAGCTTAAAATATATCTTAAATATTCGGTATCTTAAATTCATAGTAATTAAGATAGAATTATTATTATTCTAACTTTACTACGGATGTAGCGGAATACAACATACATACTAATTTATGTGGATCTATTTATACAGCTACCTTATCCACAGTGTTTTTTTTTTTTTTTTTTTTTAATTGACATCTCATTTTAGTTACGATATTGTAAGCAAAAACAACCACGAAACCTTCACGGTATTTGCCAAATGTCAATTATTATTTTCCTTCTAATTGAGATTGGTAACCAGAAAAAATCACATTAAGTAAAAGCTTCGAAAAATCGTCTTTAAGTAAATTAGCACTTTTAGTATCAGGATTCAGTAAACAAAGTTTTCAAATATGTCGATCTATGACTCTTATTTGTAATCCCACAAAAAAGCCTCATTTTCAATTTCTGAAAATAACTCTTGTATAAATATTTATTGTCTACATTAATTAATGGTGCAGAAAAAATTACTAAAATACACATATGGCAGCATTAAAAATTAGCAGTGCAAACGCGCATCCTTTAATTATACAAATACTATTGGGTGCTTGCAATAAAAAGCCACGAATTCTTTTGTATTTCAAAATGTTAGAGCCTTAAACCTTGTGATTACGCCTATTTTATTGCTTTTCTAAGGTAGCAAAGCTGATTACAATATACAATAATTGTTTAATATTTAAAATTCATGGTTCATAAGACAGGTTCATTATTGTACGGACTTTACAACGGCCGTAGCAAAATAATACATAAATACAAATTTATGCTGAACTATTTATGCAAGTACCTAATTCACTGCTTTTTCTTTTTTTTTAATCGACTTCTAACTTTGGTTTCAAAATTGTAAACAAAAACAATCTTGCAACCATTACGGCTATTGTCAATATTCACTTATTATTTTTTTGCTGATTATCTAATAATGTTTGAAATCATTAAGAAACTTATTAAGTAAAATTTTTAGAACTAGTGTCACTGTCAATTATTACTTTCAGTATCAGGATTCAGTAAACAAAATTTTTGATTTCGTCGATCCATGACTATATATTAAGATCTCACAAATAAGCCCCTTGTTCTATTACTTAAGAAAACTTTCGAACAATCCTTAACTGTCTCAAAAAATTATTAGTTCATTATAAATGACTCAAATACATATATGGCAGCATTTTGCATTCGCAATGTACATGTGCAATTTAAGTTTAAATAAGTACATTAAGTTGTTTACTATAGAAAGCTTACTAACTTCTTTGTTGTTTAATATGTAGAAGCATTGAGCCTATCTATTATGAGTTCTTTACTACGTTCCTGAGGTAGCGAAGTTGCTTCAAATATACAATTATTATTTGGTATCCTAAATTCTTAGTTAAAAGAACAGATTTATTATCATACTGACTATATTACTGTCTAAGCAGAGTGCTACATACACACAAATTTATGCTTAACTATGTATACACCAATGTCTAAGTCTGCAGCTGAGACAACGGATCAGAAATGAGGTAAATACACTGGGCTGTTCCAGATCAGGTTTTTCCTACGGATAGTTTCCGGGGTTTTCCTGGTCTACATGACAACCGTCATGGAAAAATGCGGAGCAGTTGTTGTAAGGGCCCTCCCCACTTTCAATCCCATCACGATTCCTCCCCAATCCTTAATGCTTAGTGCCCTGAGTAATGCACTTAGATAGGAGCCGGACGTAAAGCACTATAAAAAAAAAAAAAAAAATACGTGTACACCTACGTAATTCACTGTTTTTCTTTTTTTTAATAGTTTGCTATTTTTAGTTATGAATTTAGAAGTGAAAACAATCTTGCAGCCTTTACGGCTTTTGCCATAAAAGAAATTATTATTTTCCTCTAATTATATGTTTATGACGAAAACCAGGAAGATAACTCATTATGTAAATATTTTTAAAAATCGTGTTAGAGTAAATTATTACTCTCTGAAATAGGACTCATTTAACGAAGTGCTTGATAAAGTCGATTTATGACTTAATATGTTTAAGCTTTGTACCTATTTATTATGCCTATTTTACTTTTCGTCTATAGAAGTAGCGTTGCTCAAGATATATAATAATTATCTGGTATCATAAATTAACATTTTATAGAACTGGTTTATTGTTGTACTGACTTGACCACGGCCGTAGCAGAATTGACATACATACAAATTTATGCTAAACTATTTATACGCGCATCTAATTCACAATTTTTTATTTTTTATTTTTTTTAATCGTTAAATAATTTCAGTTACAAAATTGTAAAGGAAAACAATCTCGTGACCCTTACAGCTTTTGTCATAAAGCAATTGTGAATTTTTAGCTAATTATTTATTAATGACTGAAACCAAGAAAAAAACATTATAATAAAGCCTTTAAAACGAGCGTTGAATTAAATTAATATTTTCAATATCACGATTCAGTAAACAAAGTTTTCGATTACGTTGATCCACAACTGAAAGCTAAAATCTTATGCACAAGCCTTATGTTCTATTTCTTGAGAAAACTTTTGTTTAATCTCTGTCTTAAATAATTATAAGATAAGCAAAAATTACTTGAATACATACATGGCAGCATTTAACATTCGCAATGCACATGCGCAACCTATATTATTACAAATGTAACTGGTTGCTTACTAAAATGGGCTAAAATATTCTTTGTACGTTATTATGTGAAAGCTTTCAATCAAATTATTATGGCAATTCAACTACTTTTTCAAGTTAGAGGAGTACATTGCTCAAAATATGTATCAAATACTCAGTATCATCAATTCCTAGTTAATAAAAAGGTTTTTTATTGTATTAAGTTTACCACGGCCTTATAATAATGCAACGTACAAACAGGTTTATGCTAAACTATTCATGCACTTTCTCGATTTAACGTTTTTACTTTTTGTTTTTTTTTTATGGTTTTTTTCTTTGAGTTACAATATTCGAAGTTAAAACTATCTTGCAACTTTTATGGCTTCTGTGATTTAAACATTTATAATTGTTTTTCTAATAACGTATTAATGACTAAAACCAAAAATAAGGCTCATTAAATAAATGCTTTGAAAAACCATGTTAAAGGAAAGTAATTTTTTTACCATCAGGAATCAGTAAAAAAGATTTGTGATAATGTCGTTTTATGACTGTGAATTGTAATCTCACAATTGAACCTTATTTTCTATTTTTCAAGAATATATTTGTATGTAAACTTTTACTGTCTGAGTTAATTATTAGTAAAGCAAGAATAACTTTAATACATATATAGCAGCATTTAACAACTAGTTGTCTGGTATAAGGGCCTGATATTTTTTTTCATTCTTATTTTTAAAATCATTAAACCTATCTATTACGCCTTTTTTACTAAATTTCTAAGGTCGCGAAGTTGCTTCAAATATACAATAATTATTTGGTATCGAAAATTCTGAATTTTAAGAACAGATTTATTATCGTAGTGGCTCTATCACTGTTGTAGCGGAATGCAACCTTCATACAAACTTATGCTTAACTATGTATGAGGATGAATAATGAGCAAGCTCAACCACCAGAGGACAGCAGAGCAAGCTGCAACCAAGTATACATAGATATATTATTTCAATATAGTTTATTTCCATTGTTTCATAAAAAAATTCATAAAAATTATTGTATTGTTGCTTTTAGCAGTTGTCATTTTTCCTTTAAATATAAAATTTCCCGCTCTCTCACATACAAGTAACAATAAAAAAAGTGTATTAGGGAAACGCCAAGATACATAAACCCATAAACCATATTTAAATAATATATCTATTTCTCTAGGTTGCACCCTGTCCTGCTGCCCTCTGGCAGTTGAGCTTGCTCATGAATTATCATTTCATGTCGTTTTATGACTTTTTACTGTCTAAGTTGTTATCTCCGGAAGAAAAAATCACTCAAATATATATATGGCAACATTTACTATTTGCAGTGCTCATGCGCAACCCCGAATTATAGAAATGAAATTGGTTGCTTACTAGAAAAGACTGAAAAATTCTCCGTATTTTAATATGTTAAAGCTTTTTTCCTATTTATTATGACTATTTTACTTCTTGTCTACATAAGTCGCGTTGCTTAAGATATAGAATAATTATTTGGTATCGGAAATTACCATTTTATAGAACAGGTTTATTATTGTACTGACTTCACAACTATAATTTTTAGTGTCATAAACATACCTTATTTGCTATTTCATGAATATATCTTTCTACAAACTTGTTTTATGTATGATTATTGTTGTTGAAGCAGACATTGTTTTAATACGTAGAGATAACAGCATTTAACATCCACAGTGCACGTTCACAATCATAAATTATTTAATTTTTCGATTAGTGGGACATTGAGCCACCAACTTCACAGCCACACTGTTAGAAATTCCGGGGGTACTTTTAAAACAAATGTAATTAAAGCATTTCTACAAGTACGTCATTGAAACATAATTTTGTTTTGCACTGATGATATCAAATACAACTTTTAAGTTTCAAAAATTTATCAAAAATTACAAAACTGTTACTGATAAAGACGAGCTAAAAGTATTTTAAAACAGCATTTAATAAATATTCTAAATTTAATTTTATTTTGTAAAAATTCAAAATGTTTTGGAATATCATATAATGTTATTAAATAGTATATTACGATATGTTATGGCATATTGCAGACTTAAAAAAATTTTGTTTCAAATACGTTTTGAAAATTACATTACGCGCAATAGTATTCTGTAAACTAGCAACCACAACATTTTTTAATTTTCAATGACTGTTTTATGATGCAATATTAAGTTACACTATTTATGTTCCAAAATTATTTTGAATTGTATAGGTACCGAGCTATACTAACTACGAATTTCATTCCACCCAGGTGGAATTTTCAAAAGAATTATATGAATTATATGTATGGGAGCTGTCGTAGGCTGAATGGTTAGTGTGCTAGCTATCAGTAACAACATAGCTGAAGAATTGTGGGTTCGATTCCTCATGGTTGGGGCACTTAGATTTTCTGGTGACCATATTCACTGCCCATTTACCCCTTTCATGCCAGTTCTCTCTATTCATTTGAAAATCGAACTGATCGCACATGCATTTGGTCACAAGCCTTGTAATATATTCCAACACCTTGGTGTTGGCCCCCCTGATTAAAAAATGTCGGCTTTTAGCCGACATTTTAGCGAGAGGGATTGCCCACCTGATCATATTATCAAATGAGATCAGGACCATCTGCGGCCCTATTACAGAATTTTCCTGACAGCCGATTGACCTGATCAGGCTGGAGGCGAACCTCTGAAAAATTCGCGGATAATAATAGGGAGACTCACTAGAAACTTATAAACTAAACTTGATATTTTCTCTTGCGAGTTTCTGATTGTCGCCCTGACACCTAGCGGTTGAAAACGACACTAGCTGGTATTGTATTGTATATCTATATAGTTGTACGATATGTCAGGGGTAGATGTCGGTAGATGTAGACTGGAGTGAGAGAAAAGCAATGATACAAATTAAAAAATTATTAATAAATTTTAATTTAATCCTTTAAGAAAGTTGATACATTTGTCGCATTATTTAAATAAGTAGCGTAACTACTCGGTTTCTTTAATAAAATATCGCAAGTCCAGTCAATGGTACGACGTTTCAGTGATAATACTTGTAATAAAATACTCAACAAAAATCTAACTAGTAAAATATTTGCAATGTAGTGTTATGAAATAAAGTTTGTTATTAATTGTTTAAACAAATGTATAAATAATTAGAGACTTGTTTCCGTAAAATACAGAGGATTTTCCGTGCTAAACTATTTACGACTTTTTGACGTTTGTACCTACACGTCGCAATATCTTACGAATTACATTAAGAGAAATATTTGCATATATTATAAATATGGCACATACGCGTGGGCACGCTTTTTTTCGTCTCCACTTGCGATTGTTGCTCGCTCGACTCTTTTTTTTACTTCGTATTTGTAAACCCATTTAAGAGGGAGCTTGCATGGTTAGACACGTCATCGCAAGGGTGTACGAACAATTTTTTTGACTACCCGTTTTTGCGAACGAGTACGGGGATGAAGATGAATCAAAGCACGTTTGGTGGTAATTCAATGTTTAAATAAGCGTTACATTTGCCATTTGATTGACTCTGTTTGCCAAATGTCTAGTTAAAAAATACGAAAGACTTAGACTTGATTGCCATATTTTAACTTTGCACGCATTTCAGTTATGAGTACGTGATTTGCCACTAACTCTGTAGTCCAATTGTGAAACGTAACGTTGATGAGTCTTTGAATCGGAAAGTGCTTGCAAGTTTTCATTTTATTATTTCTTACTTCAATTGCTGAATATGCATTATCTATACTACAGAATAATAACAAGGCATTTTAAAATGACAATCAGCGAATCGTTTTCTAAAAGTACCTTTTTGCTTATGCTAAGATAAAAAGAGTCAAAGTAAATTAGGTTTAGGAAATAAATCGGTAACATGAATGCGAAGAGCTAACGTACCGCGAATCGTGGCAAGAGATTTCAAATACAAAAAAGAAAGTACAGCGTGAAAGAAAAAGAGAGAGAGAGAAATTAAAGCGGTGAAATGTGTATAAAAATGTTCACCTTCAACATGCCTGTTATACCAATATATTTGGTGGTACGGGCAGGAGGCGGGGCATCCAAAGGGGTGGAGAAAAGATCGAGGCCCTCTCACGCACGTCATTCGCGGTATGCAAACTTGCAATATTTAAAAAAAATTTTTTTTATAAAAATGAGGGCCCAGCTCATAAAATATGAACATATTATGCGCTTGGTATCTTTAACAGTTGTAAGTTCACGCGTGTATGTATGCATTTGTACAAATGAAAGCGCCGTCCATTCCTGGATGGAAAAATAGAATTTTGAGTTGCCTAAAAGTATACCTTTGCTGGAAATAAATCAAGGAATTTTCGGGAAAACTTTCATATGCACCAAAGACAACTGTTTCAACAAATTTATAAAATTTTGGCATCTTAAAGTATATAATTCGTAATTCTTTTTAAACACAGATTGACATTTCTTTGTTACAAAAAATGTCATCTCCGTTATGTAGAGAGTTGTGGTAAACTTACACCGCAATAGTCAAACATATTTCAAGAGTCAATCTGCGTGACCAAATTTTTTTAAAATTAAGTTCAACTTTAAGATGTATCAAATTGCGAAAAAATGCAGGGTTTGCAATAAGTATTTACATATAAAAGCTTAAAGCGAAAATTGTAACTATCTTAACATTTATTCAATTCACTAAAAATTTAACGAAAAAATTATAATTTGTTATGAACAATATTAATTTATATAGGGCTGGAATGTAAAAAAAAATTTTAAATTAGACCATAAGTGAGCGTATGTAAGAGCTGTATTGTTTATATATGTTTATATAATAGATGTACAATTAATGTATATACATATAGATATGCATATATGTGTTTTACATACATGTGTATGTATTAATATACATATTTCTAATTAAAAAATAAACACGTACACTTTTTTATCAAATTCAAATTGATTTGATAAAATTTTGTATGATTACATTCATTTTACCAATTTTATCAATTTTAAATTCAGCGAACTTTATGAATACAGCGTAGCAATGACAAAAGAGAAATTAAAATTTTAAATTTTACAGGAACAAACCAAAGATTTCTGGTTTATGATACACGTGATACCCATGCCAAGTTTCAAGCGCATAAATATTTACATACACTTACTTTCGTTGAGTACTTAGAGCAAAACTGCAAAAACGAGCGATAAGACAGTGTACTCGGCACAAACATTTATGTGGTATACTCTTTTTACAGTATCTTGCACTTATATGATACCCGGTTAATGTATGATGTATGAATCACGAAAGCTGAAGCATCGGATTTGAGTAAATTATAATAATATCAAATAACAATAGTAGCTTGTATCAATATTTTAAGTTTTGGAGACTTCTTATAATCATATGAAATATTTCAACACGATTTAATGAAGATTGATGTAGTACAGTGGGTTGGATGACTTTTTTTGGTACCCCAGACCCCCTAAACATAATGGTAGTTTTCGTCACTGGTGACGCATGTCACCAGGGCCAGCACCAGGCCCGAGGGACCTCTGAAGCAGGGCCCAAGGGACTCCTTTTGCTTACCCTGGATGGATGCGCACCAGGTGCGAACCCTATTTTTCCTACTGAGGGCGCACTAAACATCAAAATGTTTTGAAAAATGCCCAAAGCATGAAATAGTAGTTTTCGTCACATAAGCGCCATTACCACTGGGGCTATTTTGCGGCTCGAGGGAACTGCAAAGTAGGGCCCCGAGGGACGTAGTCCCGGTTGGATGGCACTTATGTGGCGAATGATTTTCCTACCGAGGGTGCAGTCAACATCCAAAGGTCTCAAAAAGTGCCTCGAGGTAGGAAAACATTTTTTTTTGTTTTTTCTTTCGTAGGACAACATTTCAAAAAATTACTATCAGTAAATGTCGATTAAAAATTTTTTTTGGCTATTTTGTGAGCAAGTTTTATGATACCTTAGTATTAAGAAAACAATAATAAAGGAAAAAAAATGCCGTGAGGCTGGCACAAACCTGGTACCACCAACCACAAGAAGCTACTCAACCCACTGCGCTAACTCAGTCTTGATAGATATGAGTTCAAAAGTTACACACATTTATCAGAAGTCTCCAAAGTTCAAACTACTTAATTACTATAAATTATTGTTGCACATACAAAACGTTAGAAAAGTACTTAACTGAACAAAAATGTTTTTTTTTGTATTTTTTTTTTTTTTTGTAGGAAAACATTTTAAAAAATTACTAGTTTAATAAAACCTGAGTATTAAGAAAACAGAATAATAAAGGGAAAAAAAATGCCTTGGGGCTGGTGCGAGCCTGGTACCTCCGGGACCAAAAGAAGCCGTCCAACCCACTGCGCTAACTCAATCATGGATTCCTAATGTTCAAACGTTACATATGTTTGTGGGAAATTTTCAAAGCTTAAACTACTATACACTATGGTTGTACGCATTAAACGTTAAAAAAGAACTTAACTAAACTTTTTTTTTCATAGAAAAAAAAGAAAAATATATATTTTGTCGTTTAAAGACGATTAAACAATTTTTTAATAAACCTGTGAACGAGAAAACAGAAAATTAGAGAGAGAAACATGTTTAATTTTTTTAATAATAACTTTGCAACAATCTGTAAATCTGTTTTTATTGCAACAATCTATAAACAGTTTAGTTTTTCTAATAATGATCTTACAATAATCCATATATGTGTTTACTTATTGTATAAATTTAAAAAAAGGATAAGACTATTATAAGTGGGCACAACTCCGGAACCTTTGGGTCCAAAAGAGAGTGCCAAACCAAATGCGCCATCTTAATGGCTATTATATAGAAATTAGATGTTATATATGTTCATTGAAGCCCTTTAAAACCTATAGTGTAGTTTATTGCTGTTTCACTTGAATAAAACATTATACAACAGGCGTGCGGGAAAAAAGTATAAGTTTTGTTAGTATGGATAGAAAGGACGAATAAAATTTTTCAATTGTTTTCGCTTGACTTAGCTGTCATTATTAAGCAAACGTTTCTGCTGTACTTCTTGTAAGTGCAATAATAATAATAATGATAGTGATTATATCTGACGACCATGTTAGGTGAAGATTAATAAGATATCGACACCATGTGTTTCAGCTTCACTTTACGCCTTCAATTAATTTATAAAAACCGTCTATTTCAATAACATTTTTTTAATTTCAAACAAATATTTATTTATTGTTACGAAATCTTGAAGTACACATCGCTAGTATTTTTTCAAATGCATACATCAGCCATTAGTTAGGTACTCTGTTCTTAAATTTCAATACGTCATTAAAATATACATATTATTCTTAAATTTCTATTCCAAGTTTGTTAATTTTGAATATGAACTGAGAATTAAATTCTGAAATGATATATCAAACCCGTAATGTAATGGGCAATCACAGAAGTTGCACATTAAAATTCAATACATTCTTAATTTTAAAAATGTTTCTAAAATTTGGCATACAAGATTCTGACTTTCCAATTTCATTACATGTTTGTAAATCGTTATTCAGAACTTCGTTCGTCAATAGTTGTGATGTTAATAGAATTTCTAACAGTGCAGGAAACCAAAAAGCCATTTTTTGCAATCGATGTTTAAGGTTTATTGTTGTACTGACTTGACCACGATCGTAGCAGAATTAACATACATACAAATTTACGCTAAACTATTTATACGCGTACCTAATTTACAACTTTTTTTTTGCCTTATGAGTAGTCAACTAGTTTCAGTTACGAAATTATAACAGAAAACAATCTTGTAACCTTTACGGCTTGTGTAATTTTACTTATTATTATGCTTTTTTTATTTATGTATTAATAATGGAAACCAGTATAAAAAGCCCATTAACTAAGTTCTTTAAGGAATTGTAGCATAATTTGTAGAATATTTGATAACTTGATTTGTCAAAAGAACACCTGAGGATGTTATATACACTATTAAATCGTTTCGATACGAATTTTAAATGGGCAAGTTGTATTAAAAAATTATCATTCGATTATTGCGTATATTAACTTGTGTTCTAATTAAAACTTTTTGACTTAGGAATTAAAAAGATATTGTTGGCATGTACGAATTTTCAATAGGCAGTATATATAGTGTGTAAGACAGTGCCACAGGTAAGGTGATACTTGCGAGCCCTATAGTCAGTACAGTGTAAGCTACCGTGCCTTCTACACCTCTCGTTGGCTCTCTTTATTGTCTTTGTCAGTTTTGTCAGAAGTAAGTCTGTAAACTGTATCAAGTCAGTCGTATTTTACGTCGGTCGGCAGTTAAATTAAATAAACGTTTTGTCTTTCTATAAAATACTCGTTTTTGTTTCACGCACCCCCTTTACTCACACCCCTTCAAGTTATGGGCCCAGCACGCTTCCACTGCGCGTGATCTCTTCTTTATTTTTTTGTGTGGGTGAGTGTGACAAAAGGGAGGATGGCGGAAAGGGCTGAGACAGCAAAGGATGGACAAGAGAGTCCGATCGAGGAAGCGGCCGAGAGCATGACCCCTGGTGATCAGGCCGAGTCCGTTGTCGACCAAGCGTTGTCGACGCTGGTCGAGGATACGGGAGCAACTCTGGACGCCGGAACCGAGATCAGCGGTAGGTCAACACTTTGTCCTTTCGAGTGATGCTTAGGTTGGATGCTACAACGTCAGGTAACAAAGGGGACTTCTTTTGCATTTCAAGAAATGCGCGAGATTCTAAGAAACACGTGGCGTCTGTAGCGCGACACGCACATGCAAGAGCGGGGCGGATTTAAAGGGGGACAACAGATTGCGGCTGAGGAGAGAGTTCGGTCTCTCTCTTCCTCTCGTGTTGACGCGAGGCTTTTTGACTGGAAATATATTACGAGACCGTTTATGTTTTGTTTTCGTGTTTTCTCGCGTCTCTTGTTCTTGTCACCTCAACTGTTGCGTGCGCGTTACAATATAAATGTCTGAACTGGAAAAGTTTGAACGTGTGTTAGCAGAAAATTATATATGTCGTTTGCTGGTGCTTTTAATTAATTGAACTCTAGGCAATAAATGTTCTAGGCAATTTTCAGATTTAGTAAGAAAAGGCTGATATTTTAAAAGCTTACATTTTCTTTTAGACGAGCAAACTATCGATGCTCTGTCGATAATATGTCGGGGAATTTCATCCCAAGTCAAGTTAGAGGGGCAACAACAAGCTGCCATTTTGTTGGTGGATAAAAGGGGAATAATGGCATGGGTCGGGCAAAGGGATATTCCCGCCAAGGGTGTGCAGGCGAAATTATTTTCCGTGTGACTCGCACAGTCACGTTAGACTTGTGTTTGGTCACGCGCGGCTGTGTGAGTGCCCAGCGTGCAATCGTGCTTTGTGTTCAAGCACGAGAACACGCTTTGGGCCACGTTGACTAGATTTGGCTTGCGTTCAGTCGATTTCTGGTTAACTCCCTAAATACAATGTCCGTCTTTTGTTTTAGATTACCTGATCAGTGACGATTACAAATACATCGTTGAATTTCTTTGTAAAAAAGGAGGCAAAGTGACGTTGCCAGAAAATCTATTCAGGGAAGACGGGGAAAGCGAGGAACCTGCTCATGATAAACCCGGGTTATTTAAAAAGTCGGTTAATAAGTTTAAACTGTCAGATGAGTAAAATTCCGAAATTTTAGAAGTCCGAAACTTTGATGAGACAAATGTAGACAGTGAAAATCTTTGGCAGAAATTAGGCGGAAATGAGTCCGTACGCGAAGCAGCCCCCTATTCCCCGTCGTACACACCGGAAAATACCCAACTTAAAGTAAAAAGAGTGCAAACCATTGAAAACAAATATAAATGGATAAACGTCAGCAAAACGAAGTTGCATATAGCAGATGAACAGAAAAATAAAAATTTTTCAGAAAATATCATGCTGGCTAGGTTCGACTCGATGATGGCCGCGATTAGTCAGATGATCGAAAGGCAGGAGAAAGCAAACGAGGAGGCAAGGAAGGCAGAGAAAGAATGGGCAAGGAAGGCAGAGGAAGAAAGGCAGGAGGTGGAGAGAACAAGGGAGGAGATAATTCTGGTCATGCGCAATTTTGACCAGAGGTTGTCCCGGCTGGGTGAGTGGGTGAATAGGGTCGAGTCATCCGAGGCCCAATCGTCAACCGGGGCACCCCTGCAGTCATCAACTCCTTGCAACGACAGAGCACGGGTGAGTTTGGAAGATAAGTTGAAAACGTTCTTAAAAGACACAAAAAATGAAAATGTATCTAAAGGCAGCGCGGAACTTCTCGTGACAACCATTAATAAAATACATAAATTTGGCCGTAATACTCAACACATATACAATTATCGAATTTATTAACGAAGACATGATCAAAGAAGACAAATTAAAAGTCAGAGTATTTTATTAAGTACAGTAACGGAAAAATATTATTCAAGAACTTTTCGTCTGCAAGATCTGGTTGCAATGTTGGGAAGTCTGAAAGAACTTAAGAAGGGGGAGACACCCCTTACAATGGCCGTGATTCGTTAAAAATTGCATGAAATTAAATTTTACAAAGGGAAAGAATCGGTTGCCAAATTCATAGAAAAATTTGAGGAACTGGTCAGAAATTGTAAGACTTTAAGTACGTCTGGTCCCTTTTCTGAAGAAGAAAAGCGAGATTCGTTTTATACTGCTGTAATCGGATCGGTACCTAGCGTGCAGGTGACAGACTTTACGCTTAAAATGCAAAGCAGAGATGGAAAGGGTATGAC
The DNA here is from genome assembly GCF_036245765.1 of Copidosoma floridanum. Classification (NCBI taxonomy): domain Eukaryota; kingdom Metazoa; phylum Arthropoda; class Insecta; order Hymenoptera; family Encyrtidae; genus Copidosoma; species Copidosoma floridanum. Next base: position 392,577 of record NW_028321881.1, read on the forward strand.
GTATGAAAACCTCATGTCGTTTATGGTAAAGGTTGAGTCAGAAGGCCTAGCAAAAGCCACTGGAGGTCGCCCTACGAGGGCAGCTTTGACTGCATCTTGGCCTCAGGACCGCCTCCGCTGCTTCAACTGTAATTACTGTGGACCTTACGGCTGACAAGTGTCCGAAGGCAAGTACCGGACTCAGGAAGTGCTACATGTGTGGCACGTTCGTGCATGACATCCCAGCTCACAAAAGATGCAGTCCGAGATGTGGTGAGCAAAATAAGTCTGATTCATGGGATTTTAAAAGGCAGGGCCGTGGAAGTCGAGGGAATCAAGGTGGCCGCGGTGGTGGCCGTGGCAGTAGTCGAGGCTGCTCTAATTCCCGAAACTTTGGGCAGAAAAGGGACTCTAGCAACGTCAGGGACGAAAAAGATTCCAAAAGGCAGAAAGTTTTTGACCAGGGCCAGGACACAAAGGAAAAACAAAATGCTTCAGGGTCAAGTGAAGGTGAGTCTGTGACGTTGATCGAGCCCCCAATACTCTGTTTCCAAACTCTGTAGGTTGGGTAAAAAATTTAGAATCGGATGGAGAAAATAAGATTAAATTTGTCGCTTACTCGGAAGCGACTGATCACTTTGCAAAGTCAGACAAATTCTTCACAAATATTGACAGAAACAAAATTGGTAAAATAAAATGTGCAAACTCAGACTCATCCGCAGACTTGAAAATGGAGAAAGTGGAAAATTTGCTGCTTAAAAATTGCAATAACGACGTTGAGTTGAAGGGAGTGGTGTGTGCTCACGACTTGATCGGGAATTTATGGTCGCTACGGAAATTTGCTGATATGGGCTTGTCAATCTATTTAGATGACAAGGAGATTAGTATTTTCGATCCTTATACTGAAAATGTATGGATACTGGGAATATATAAGAAACCCTACTAGATGGCTGAATTTGTTAAGTCAGACAACAAAAGAATGAAAGTCTTGATGGCTGAGTTGTGACGAGGATTTTTCGGCCGAAAGACAGCCGTCCCGTATCCCCTCACAAAATTCTCACTTACGTCACTTACCGTATCCCTACTCACTGGATACCTCTCCGCCGGAAGGTCGGCCACAGGTGTCTGGCTCGGGAACGCTGGACACTCCCTAAAGGAAATTAAAAGGGGGAAAACTGAGGACACGAATTATTGACACTAACACTGATATATCTTTCACAGCGCGCGCGCGCTATTTATTCCTCCTCAATGCTCTCACACTATACCCGCTCTCTCTCTCTCTCTCTCTCTCTCTCTTCTTCTATATCGAATTATGCGGTAATCTTTATATACATGTATGTATATATATATTATTGTGCACTGCTCCCGTCGTGGATGCCTTGGTACGGACGCTTCCCGATCGTCCTCCGCTGGTTTTCACCTTGACCTTGGTGCGGACGCCTCCCGATCGTCCTCCGCTGGCCTTCACCTTGACCTCGCTGACGGTGGCCCGTACTCCGACCTCTCACCCATGCGCATACACACACACACTCTCAAGCACGCCTTGCCTCTTATACACGATACTCACACGACCTCAGCCCTTGAGCCTCTACCCGCTCTTTTATCCGCGCCACTAACACAGGTTATTCTCCGACACTCACTCCCCCTCGAATCGCCCTGATTTTCTGCCCAGTCTACCACCCGGTGCCCTAATACTATAACTTTACCTCCTGATTATCCTCACTGTTGACTCAGCTGGTATCTCCCGGTCGACGGCTCCTCTGCTCTTCACGGGTATTGTTCTCACCTTTCTCAGTCTCTTACTCGGCTAATCGTGGTGGAATTCCCTCGATAACGGTACCTCAATTGGCTCCCTCAGCTCCTCCGTGCAATCTACTTCCTGGACCTGTCACTTTCCTATCTCTTGAAAACCCTTGCTCTCCGCTATCCTCTCTCTATGCTCATCCGTGCCGTACTGACTCGTTATGGCGGTGCACTTCGACAGATGCGCGCGCCCCTCCCGTCTATGCGAAAAATCTCCAACACACCTTAAAACCGGTAAATTTTTGGAGGTTTCCAAAACTAGGGAATTGACGCGGCCGCTCGGTGCTCACACCTCTCTAACGTGTCGCGAGCCCTCGCCTCTCTCTCCTTCTCTACCTTGCACACATGCTCACCCAATCATACCACACACACTTTCAATCCCTTCTCTGATCTTCGGTCCTTCTCTCTCCTCTGGCTCGTAGTCCGCGGCACCGAGAACACACATTAAGAATGTGTTGTAAAACGATACATATGTAAAATATATACTGTATCATAGGACTCGGTATCCGCCAATGACTCGCCCAAAAATATAGGTATATAGTGACGTGATAGCTTCAGCTACCACGTCACAAACCCCCCTCCTAGGCTAGACATTCCTCCAAATGTCTAAAGCCGTCTATTATTGGCGACTACCTATATGATTAATGAAAGACGCTTACCTGGGATCTCTCCCCGGATGACTCCTCGTTCCTCATCTCCGGGATCCCCTGGTTATCTGAAATAAGTAATTATTAGTGTGGCCTAGGGTTTTCCCCTATCCGAGGTCTCTCTCCTCTCTGCCTTCACTAATCCTGGTCCTGAAAAATAAAATTATTCTCTCCTTCTCCGTTGGCCCTAATAGCTCTATTTCTTCGGATCTTTCCCTTCTTTTTTCATATCTCCCCTCTCTCTGGCCCTCTGCGCCCTCGTATTCTATTTTCTGGTCCTCCCTAATCCCCTCCATCTCTGTGTCCCTGGCGACCCACACCTCTAGGGTGATGAGGACGACTTCCGGAAAGTCCCATCCAACACCCGCTGTCTAGTGGTGGACGGTAAATCGTCGATGTGCTCGACCAACCGCAAGGCTGCCTCTAGTCGACCGCTACGGGAATGGAGGTCACGCCTCCTCGAGCGGGATCGGTGACGTCGATGCCCCGAGCACGAGCCCCCCCTTGATTCCGAAGAGTGGGTCACCTCCTCCTGTTCCGATTGTCTCCGAGACTTCCTAGCGTCGCGTCGATCCTGCCTCTCCCTTTTCCTCCTTTCCTCGTTCGCCTTTTCCTCCTTCTTACGACGAAGCTCTCGATCTTGGTCCTTCCTTCTTTTAATATCTTCCAATCGCTTTTCCTCGATCCTTCGCTTCAGTTCCTTGTGATACATTTCTATCTGTCTTAATTCTTCACGCTTCTTTCTCTCTTCCCTTTCCCTCTTCCTTATCTCTTCTTGAGCTCTCGTCTCGTCCTCTTTTTTTCGTGTTTTTTCGGCCATATACTTATTCCACTGCTCCGTCAACCCTCCTTGGCTTTCCCATTCTCTCTTTCTCTTCTTTTCTTCGGATTCACTTATCCTTTTGCTCTGTTTCGCTCTCCTCCTCTCTTGCTCCAATCTTTCTCCTTTCTTTTCCCTTTGCCCTTCCTCTCTCGTCTTCCTCTGGTATTCCATCTGTCTTCTTTATTGATCTTCTCTTTCTTTCTTCTCTCTTCTTTCTTGATCTTCTCTTTCTTTCTTCTCTCTTCTTTCTTGAACTTCTCTTTCTTTCTTCTCTCTTCTCTCTTGATCTTCTCTTTCTTTCTTCTCTCTTCTTTCTTGATCTTCTCTTTCTTTCTTCTCTTTTCTCTGCTCCTCCGCTTTCTTGTCCCTCAACCTATTTGCTTGTCGTTTTTCCTGACTCTTTCGCTCTTCTTCCCGGTTAAGTTCCTCCCTTCGATTTCGTTCCTCTTGAAGGCGCCGCTTATAGGCGTTCATCCTCCCCTTCTTTGCTCGTTGCTCCTCTAATTGTTCTCGCAGGTCCGGAAGTTGTGAAGTCTGCTCTCCTCTGATTTCTTGAGTTTTGGCGTCCTTCCATTCTTCCCTCCTTGCTTCGGCTTCCTTCGCGAGATTTTCCCGGCAGTGGTCTTGGAAGCGGTGGGGGTACTCGCCATGATGCAGAGGTGGACTTGGCTTTCCTTCCCTGGTTAGATCTAGGCGCGCGGCCAGATCAGCGACCTCGCCCGGGTTCATTGTGGCCTCTCCTGCCCTCCTCTTTCGCTCTTGCCGTCGACGCTTCTCCTCGATCCCACATCGAGGACAATCCACGATGTCCACCTCCCGACGCCCACAGTTTCGGCAATGCTTCACGGGTGGCTTGGGGCACTTGAGCGCAATGTGGCCAGGCTGCCAACAGTGGAAACATCGGAAGGGTGGGGGGTCTAGGGCGGGGTCAAACGGGATGGGCAGTAGGTTGCCAAAGATGGTGCCCACCGTCTTGACCTTCGTGGGTCCCCTCGACGGCTTTCCAACCGCTCGATTCGGAGGGGGGAATGCCTGGACCATCTTGATGACGGGTCCCTTCTTCAACGGGGCTTCCTCCGGGATGGCCTCCAGCTTTCCCGGTGCCCTTGGTTTCGGGGGGGTGGGAAAGATTACGTCCCAACTCTCCTCTTGCTCGACGAAAAATTGATCGTGGGATTGGATAGGGACATAGATCCGAGAGGCCTCCGCCTCCGTCTTGGTCCTAGTGACTTCCTCGGGGTCCCGGGAACTATCCCTTTGGTCTGTGATCTCCAGTGGGAGTTCCTCGGTGAGTGGGGTTTGGGATACGTTCCTTCGATCCTCCTGACCCGAGCCCTTCTCCTGAGGTCCATTGAGGGCGACGCCCTTGCTCCTTCCAAAACCCTGAGAGGGTGGCCACCAATATCTGCCATGGGTTCCTGTGGAGACCAGCCACCCGCACGAAAATGGCAATAATAGTTTTTATCGTCCTATTACTGCGTTCCACCGGGTCCGCTTGTGGATGATACGGTGGCGTAAAAACGTGTTTGACCCCATACTCATCCAGCGTTTTCCGCATCAACTGATTATCGAATTCTTTCCCGTTGTCGGTGAGGAAGAAATCTGGAGTTTCCCACCTAAATAACACCAATTCTTCGAATGCTCTCGCTACCGACTTCCCGTCCGCCTTCCGTAGAGGTTTCACCTCAATCCATCTAGTAAAAAGATCTTGGAAAACCACCAAGTATTTATGTCCGCTCTTGCTGAGTGGAAATTCCATAAGATCGGCCGCCACCACGGTCCAAGGCCTCTCCACTATTCGCTTCCCCATTAGACCCTGAGTACCGGTCTGGGGCACCTTATACATCTGACACTCGGGACACGCTCTAATAAAACTCCTCACGTCGTAATACATCCCTCTCCAATAATACTCTCGGGCTATACGGTCGTAAGTTTTCTCTATTCCCAAATGTCCACTGGAGGAGAGGCAATGTGCCTCGTAAATCACCTTCTCCCGGAGCTCGGCTGGCACCACTAGTCTCCAGTTTTCTTCTGGGAATGCGATAGGGTCCAATAAGGAATCGTAACGGTGCCTATAAAGCCTATCCTCTTCCACTCGCCACCCTTGGAACTTGTGGGGGGCCTCCCCTATTTCCTTAACCAACCTTAAATACTCTGGGTCCACTATCTCCTCAAACGTACCAATCGCCATCTCCTCCTCTTCATATAGTCTGGATAGAGCGTCTGGTACATAATTAAGCGCCCCCTTTCGATGTATAATTTCGAAACTCCACTGCTGCATTTCAATAGCCCACCTAGCTAGTCTTCCCGTCGGTTCTCGCAAATTCCTTAACCACTTGAGAGCCGCATGATCGGTGATAACGGTGAAGTCGTATCCTTCTAAGTAGGGACGTAATTTCTTAACGGCCCAGATCACTGCTAAACACTCTTTCTCCGTGGTACTATAGTTCCTCTCCGCAGGTGACAGGACTCGACTCACATATATGATGGGGTGTTCCCCGTCCTCCCCCATTTGAGTGAGTACGGCCCCCAGGGCATATTCGCTAGCGTCTGTTTGTAGAACGAACGGCTTCGAGAAATCGGGCCTCGCCAACACGGGAGCGGTAGTGAGGGCCCTTTTTAATCCCTCAAAGGCTTCCTGTTGGTCTTGTTCCCAAACCCACTGTTGTTTCTTTCGGAGTAGCTTGACCAAGGGTACTTTGAGCTCTGAATCCCCCTCTATAAACCTCGAGTACCATCCCACCATTCCCAAAAATCGCCGCAATTGTTTGACATTTGTTGGTTCTGGATAATTAAGGACCAGCTCCACCTTCTCCTGATTCGGTCTTAACCCTTCGCTATCCAAAATAAATCCTAGATATGTCAACTGAGGCATACAAAACTCACACTTCTCTCGCTTTACTTGTAATTCCGCCTCTGCTAATCTCTCTAAAACTAACTTCACATAATACTTGTGTTTCTCGAACGTATCGGTAGCCACAATTATGTCATCCAGATATCCGAACACATGGGGTCGCAACTCCTCTCCAAATAATATATCTATCAGACGCTGGAAGGTCATAGGCGCATTACTTAGTCCGAAAGGCATTCGCTTGTATTGCCAAAGTCCAGACCCTTGCACTGCAAAAGCCGTAAACCTTCGACTAGTCCTTGCCATTGGTACCTGGTGATATGCCTGCTTTAAGTCCACTTTCGACAAATATCGAGCATCCCGTAACCTATCCAAAATAGTATCCATGCTGGGCATAGGGTATGCGTCCCGCTTGGTTACCTTATTCAGATCCCTGAAGTCGATACAGAACCGATATGTATCATCTGGCTTCTTGTGTAATACGGGAGCCTGGCAATAATCGCTTGCGGACCTCTCTATTATTCCTTCTCGGAACAACCGCTCCACCTCCTCGACGGCCACTTCGTGCATTTTTGGGGACATCCGTCGATATGCATGGCGTATGGGTTTGTCGACCGTAACTTCAATCACATGTTCTGTGAGAGGGGTCTTCCCCAGAGGTTTCTCGGTTGACCCTAAGATTTCCTCTACCATTCGTTCGATCTCTTCGCGCTCCTCTGTCGAGATTTCACTAATACCAGCGCATTCAGCATGAAGGGTGCCCTTGGGTGCGTCCCCCATATTTTTGAACGAGTGCCAGTCTCCTTCGAACACCCGAAATATCCCTCGACCCAATCGCAGATCCATATCAAACCTGTCCTGGAAATCCCGTCCCAAGATCATGTCTTGGTTGATATCGGTGACTGCCCGGGCCTGTATCTCTCGTACATGACCGTCAATCTCACAGCTAATTTTCAAAGTCCCCAAGACTCGTGACAATGTGGCGTTCACACTAACAATGGTCGCATTAGTAGGCTCCAACCTATTACGGAATCGTTCAGCTAGTTTGGATCCCACCAGCGACGTTTGAGCCCCAGTGTCAAGGAGGGCACTATACTCCTGGCCCCCTAACATTACCGACAGATAAGGTCTATTTTCGCTATTGATACCCGCCACATCCTCTCGCTGGATCTCTTGGTTGTTATTTTCTCCGTCCTGGTTCCTCTTGGAATGCTCGCCACTAACCTCGGGAAGGGTAGTCCGACTGCAGCCCGACGCTCCGTCCTTCTCCCGAAGAACTGCCTCTGAACTCGTTACCCGAAAATGTCGGTCCTCCAACTGGTCTCCAAAAGCCTTGTCGAAGAAGTCCTGGAGGTCTTCGACATCAATTTGTTGCGGTTCCCCTTCATCTCGGCCCGACACCAATCGCTCTCCCCTCTCTTGTCTCTTGATTTCCCAATCGGTCGTCGTCCGGACATTTTCAGTGTTCGGTTCGATGACTTCCTCGCTGTAACGAATTCTCTTGGTTTTCAAGTCTCGTTCCATCTCGAAATTGTCCACAATAACGTCAAAGTCTTTGTCAGGACCTGACACTTCCTTGGTATACCAAATCGACTCACTTTTCTCATTCACTTTCCGCTTCCACTCTCTTTCCCGTGACTGCCATCTCGGATCATCATCTTTCCACGTTTGATTAACACTCTTTTCTCTCAGCCTTTCAAGGCTTTCACGAGAGAATTCGGCCACGTCTTGAACGTTGGTAGCCACTTGCCCGCGCGCATCCTTTGACGGTGCCTTGGACCGTTTATCCTTACTCTTACTCGATGGTTCTTGGAGAGTCCTTCTAGGGACCAAGGCTAATTTGCCATCCCCTCCAATGATCCACGTTTTATCACTATCGATTCTCTTCCCTTCACTTTCCTTAAATGTCACGAAATCTCTTAACTCATTCTCAACCTCTCCTCTATGTCTCGTCTCAATTCTATTATTCTCTAACTCTATCCTCGGACGGAACGCGGGGGTTGCAGAAGTTAACTCGTTTAACTCTGGCCCCCGCACGCCCCGTTTCCCATCGTTTTCCGCCAAAACGCACATTTGGGGCAGGACGAAAAAGCTACCCCTGGAGTTCCACAAATCTGACACTCGACGGTCGGCTTATGCTTGGGATCCACTGGGGGCTTCCTTAGCAGGCAATTTCGGGCCAGATGTCCCTTGGTCCCACACGCGTAGCAGAGCACCTCTGGGCATTGTGCTGAGCGATGACCCACAGCCCGGCAGGTATAACACGTGGTATAAAACCCGTTTCCCCCTCCAGCTTCATCCTGACCAGCTGTCCGCTTAGGGATGATCCCTGGTTGAACCCCGGTCACCGTGGTGCTTATCGGCTGACCCCCCTCCTTGACGTTAGTCGGGGTTTGGAAGGCCACCTGATTGTTCCAAGGCATCGGTCTCCCGTACTGGGCCCATGGTGGACGGTTCTGAGCTTGGTTGAAGCTCGCAATCAATTCCGAGGGAAGGTCAAAGAACGGAGATCCGCCCCCTTCTTTACCCACCGTCCCCTTTCTAACCTCACTATCTCCGTCATCTAGCTTATTCCCCCCTTTACCCTTCTTCTTTCCCTTGTTTCCTTCTTTATGGATAGAGGAATTCTCCTCCTTGGATTCCTCTTTATCACTCACTTCCGTTACGCTCGCAATCTTTGCCTTGACCGCTGAAGTTCCGGAAAATCCTGCCCCCGGCACATGCATCTTGTCCGCGGGTGGTGGCGGGACATAGCGGCTATCCAGCTCCCTCTGCCTTTCCCACCACAAACCATAGGTCTCGATATCATCCAGACTCATGACCAATTTATCGGACATCGCCCGGCGATACTCTGGCAGCAAGTTCCGTCGTGCCAGTTCTACTATCGATCTCATAGAGGGCGGCACCGTGAATCTTGAAACGATGTATTTGAATTTCGATAAATACACCGCGATTTTCTCGGTTTTGGCTTGCGTGCGCCGACGCAAGTCATCCCAGAGATCCTCCTCATCATATTCTCCGATATACTGTCTCTTGAAGGACACCTTAAATCCCTCCCAATCTCCTAATTCTCTCTTAATTGTACGGAACCAGCGGCTAGCCCCCTTTGACAAAATGCAAGGTAGCGCGCTGAGGAGCTCGCGGTCGCTGAATTCCACACTTCCTCGACAATCCTCCAGTTGTTCTAAAAACTCTTCCGCATCCTCGCCTCTATCTTCGCCCGAAAACTTCACTCCCCAACCTTTCAGAAGTTTGACGGCCTGGGACCGGGGACCGCTCGTCCTATAACCTTCCCTGAGACTATTTTGCTCGCTCAGAATCCCCTCGTCCCCGGAGTTCGGTGTCTGCTGTCCCTGCCCTTCGTTGCGCCACCCATTTCCTCTGGGTTCGTGCCGATCCTCACGTTTCCCCTCGGGGGAGTTTACTCGTCTCCTCTGGTGAGTCTGTTGTTCGGGCCAAGATCTGGCGTTTCGGTGATCTGGGTGCCCCTTTCCCCCAAGAGAAATTGTGTCACCGGAGGCCCTCTCTGAACGCCTGTTCCTTCCCTTCTTGGGTTTTCTCAGCGCCAGTTTCTTTTGGGCGAGTGGTAATCCTCTGAACAGAGTTTCCTCCGTGCCTGACTCTTCGCTCGTAGATTTCCCATTCGGATTCTCACTGGGCCTAAAATACTCGCGCTTATTGGGGAAACCCTTCTTCAACTCTTCTTTACATCTCTTCTCTAAATCTCTTCTAATCTTCGCACACACCAACCTGTACTCTTCCTCTGCTTGTTAGCTCAGACCGTTAGCTTTCCCCTCACTATCGTAGCCGTCCTCCTCTGAATTTAAATCATCCGCGTCTACTATCGGTTCCGGGGTGAAATATTCACTTCGGTTTGTTTGATTCCGTAAGGAAAAATCCCGCGCGGGTTTCTTCATAACCGACCGTTGAGCTATTAATTTAATTTTCGGGGTCCTCCCATTTCCCTTAAGGGGTACCTGAGTATCAGTTAAGGCTGCCGGATTTGATTCTTCGATCCCCCTATTGCCCCCTATTTGACCCTGATTATGTCCTAACTCGGCCTGATGGGCCCTCTGGTGTCCCTGTGCCTCCAAGAGAGACCTATCCTCTGGCATCGACCTTGAAGTATTTGTCGCGAGATATTCTAACACCTCCTGGGATAACCCCTGCGGAGCGGAGAGGCATCCGCCAAGGGTGTAGGTAGTCGCACTAAAAGTCTGTTCTCTTTGAAGGCCTGCCATCAGAAACCTCTGCAGGCTAGGATCAATAGTGATGGTTCGCGTCTGTCCCTTCCCTGCTTTGGGTCTATTCTCTCCCCCTACTACTGACGTGGTGACCGGCGTCGTATACGTCGTAGTGTATGTTGTTGTCGTCACCGTTGGTACCCGAGAGTCCGTTAATGGCCTATACCCGTTAGCATCGCTTTCACTCAATCGCCGTGGTCCCGTCTCTATTCTGGACTCGCTCCCTTCCACATTTCCGCTCTCCAATCTCCATGACCCTGGCACGGGTGTCTCTCTCGTAGAACCCGTAGTAGTTGGCTCAGGCGGAGGTGCCAGACTCTCCCCCCTCTCGGAATTCGACCTATCCCCCCGTGATAACTCCTTATGTATTAACTCGCCGGCGGTACTGAGTTGGATCGTCAGTGGAGTACTGTGCTCTAATTGCCCCTCCTCCGCTCTCGCCAGCACGTCTTCCTCGTACCACGGTACCCTTTCATTGTCCGGCTCCATCTCTAGCATCAACACTCGAAGAAACCTATCCCTCACGGTAGTTTCTGTTCCCTCTACGCTAAATCCTCTCAGAACTAATTCTCTCCGTAGCACCTCTAGCGGCATTCGCATGGTACTACGCCTGAGGGCACGCAGCTCTCGCGTATTTACCAGCGCCTGCATGGTATCCTCATGTGACGCCATTTTGCTGTCCCACGCTACAATACAAGAAAGCACTAGAAACACTAAACGACTCTACCTAACGAGGATACACTGTTTGTGTATCGTCGCCTACCCGCACTTGTCGCCGACGGTCTTACCCCCAATTCACCAAAAAAAAATATAATTAAACTTATTTCTATAACCATATATATATATGTACATATAAACAATAAAAACTTTTATCAATAAGAAATAATTTCTTAACTCTATTAATATTCCCTCAGATCCGGCAATCGCTCTCAATCCACACGTACTTTCACTCAAACACTGAAAATTTTATGTCCCGGTGGTCCCTTTCTAATTCTGTGACGTGCTCCCCACAAGGGATGCCATTTGTGATGAGGATTTTTCGGCCGAAAGACAGCCGTCCCGTATCCCCTCACAAAATTCTCACTTACGTCACTTACCGTATCCCTACTCACTGGATACCTCTCCGCCGAAAGGTCGGCCACAGGTGTCCGGCTCGGGAACGCTGGACACTCCCTAAAGGAAATTAAAAGGGGGAAAACTGAGGACACGAATTATTGACACTAACACTGATATATCTTTCACAGCGCGCGCGCGCTATTTATTCCTCCTCAATGCTCTCACACTATACCCGCTCTCTCTCTCTCTCTCTCTCTCTCTCTTCTTCTATATCGAATTATGCGGTAATCTTTATATACATGTATGTATATATATATTATTGTGCACTGCTCCCGTCGTGGATGCCTTGGTACGGACGCTTCCCGATCGTCCTCCGCTGGTTTTCACCTTGACCTTGGTGCGGACGCCTCCCGATCGTCCTCCGCTGGCCTTCACCTTGACCTCGCTGACGATGGCCCGTACTCCGACCTCTCACCCATGCGCATACACACACACACTCTCAAGCACGCCTTGCCTCTTATACACGATACTCACACGACCTCAGCCCTTGAGCCTCTACCCGCTCTTTTATCCGCGCCACTAACACAGGTTATTCTCCGACACTCACTCCCCCTCGAATCGCCCTGATTTTCTGCCCAGTCTACCACCCGGTGCCCTAATACTATAACTTTACCTCCTGATTATCCTCGCTGTTGACTCAGCTAATATCTCCCGGTCGACGGCTCTTCTGCTCTTCACGGGTATTGTTCTCACCTTTCTCAGTCTCTTACTCGGCTAATCGCGGTGGAATTCCCTCGATAACGGTACCTCGATCGGCTCCCTCAGCTCCTCCGTGAAATCTACTTCCTGGACCTGTCACTTTCCTATCTCTTGAAAACCCTTGCTCTCCGCTATCCTCTCTCTATGCTCATCCGTGCCGTACTGACTCGTTATGGCGGTGCACTTCGACAGATGCGCGCGCCCCTCCCGTCTATGCGAAAAATCTCCAACACGCCTAAAAACCGGTAAATTTTTGGAGGTTTCCAAAACTAGGGAATTGACGCGGCCGCTCGGTGCTCACACCTCTCTAACGTGTCGCGAGCCCTCGCCTCTCTCTCCTTCTCTACCTTGCACACATGCTCACCCAATCATACCACACACACTTTTAATCCCTTCTCTGATCTTCGGTCCTTCTCTCTCCTCTGGCTCGTAGTCCGCGGCACCGAGAACACACATTAAGAATGTGTTGTAAAACGATACATATGTAAAATATATACTGTATCATAGGACTCGGTAGCCGCCAATGACTCGCCCAAAAATATAGGTATATAGTGACGTGATAGCTTCAGCTACCACGTCACAGAGTCAAAAGCACACACTATTCCTGAAAATCAAACTGCAGATATAAAATTGAAAAATAAGTTGAAAAATTCAGAGAGCTCGGTCGGTAAGTTAAATAATGACAATTTTAATTATGTATTTTTAATAAATGACAGAAAATTTTATAAAGTCAGAAAAGTCCTGACCGAAGAAATAAAAGACATTCAAAGTCCGTTTAGCGAAAATTATAAAAAATTTAAAGATAACAACGGGGCCATGCTGTGGCATGTCAGACTGGGTCATGCTTCGTTGGGGTATCTAAGGGAACTGCAAAAAAACTATCTGGAAGTAAAAAGTCTGAAAGAAGCCATATTTGATAATGTGATTAAGACTTGTTATGTGTGTTTAAGCACAAAATCCTAAAAACTTCCTTTCCCTTCGGTACGCAAACGAGCATCCCGACCCCTGCAAATAATTAATTCAGATACAATGGGAATTATTAGTTCGCCCTCTTACCCAAAAAGATACAGATTTATTTCAGTATTTATTGATGATTATTCCAAATTTTCAATTGCTTACCCGATAAAAAACAAAAGTGATACGGGTGAATGTTTAGATAATTTTGTAAAAGGCTGTAGAAATCTTATCGGGTTTGGAGCTAAAGTGTGTTATCTAAGGTCTGATCAGGGTACCGAGTACACGGGAGGCTCCATGCGAGAAATATTAAATGACCTTGGAGCTGAACTCCAACTGAGTTGTCTGGATACCCCTGAACATAATGGTACGTCAAGAAGGCTGAACAAAACAACTCAAATGAAAGTCCCAGCTCTGATATGTGATTTGGGACTCCCGGAAAACATGTTGGACTTGGCACTAAACGCAGCTGTATTTGCGTACAATCGTACTTCGCATTGCTTAAGTAACATGAAAATCCTTTTGATGAAGCTGGCTCCAAATGAAATGACAGACCTAAGTCAGATGAAAAGATTCGGCTGCATCGCGTACTTGAGAGTTCAGAGAAACACCGAACTAAAATCCAAGCAAAAGGAAAACGAGCAGTTATGGTAGGATACACGCCGACAAAGTATCGTCTGCTTTGTCTGGACGAAGGAAAGTTTTATGAAAGTCGGGACGTCAGATTTCACGAGTGTTTTGTGTATGGAGACGTTTTTGGTGAAAATTCAATTAAAAACTGGGAAAATGTAACTGTAGATATTAAATTAGACGAGTGGTTTTTAAAATTCGTAAAAGAAAGAGAAGAGACAGTGTCATCGGAGGAAGCGCCCCCGGTGGTACAACAGACAAGAGAAAGGCCGAAAAGACTAATAGAAACAATGGAGGCCAACTTGGTCTAAGAAAGTCGTGTAAAAGACTTCAGCTTTGTGGGCTTAGCTCTCGGGGAAGAAGTAACAAAAGACCTAATTTTCAAGAACGGTGATACTGAAACGTCAGGAGATAATACCATTTATGCCGAAGATCTAGTTTACCATTCTTTGCTGGCAGAAATAAATAAATATCCAGCTTCACATAAAAAAGTAATGAAGGCTGTGGATAAAGAAGGTTAGAATCAAGCCATCCAAGAAGGGCTTGACTCAATGTCACAGAATCAAGTCTGGAAGTTGGTAAACAGACCTGCAGGACTGGTAAATGGTAAACGTCCGAATATCATCGATTCCCGATGGGTTCTTAAGAAAAAGGTCGATGCTCAAGGATGTGAGAAACCCAAAGCACGGCTGACAATACGGGGTTTTAAAGATAAAAATGAGTATGATCTTACGGAGACTTACGCCCCGGTGTCAATACTGACTTTAAAAAGAACTGCTTTGGCTGTAATTAATAAAATAAATTTGAATACATGTCAGCTTGACGTTAAAACGGCATTTTTAAATGGTACTCTTGACGACGAGATATATATGGAGTTACCAGAAGGTTTGGTCTGTTCCGATCTGGAAAAACAGGGCAAGGTGTGCAAGCTTCAGAGAGCCCTCTACGGCCTTAAAGTCAGTCCAAAAAAATGGCATAAAAGATTCTCGGAGGCTGCAACGAAAATAGGTCTAAGATCTCACATCTTGGAACCTTGCCTGTTTACTTTGCATGAGGCAGATAAAATTCTGATGTTGGTTCTCTATGTTGATGACATGCTTATAGCAAGTAATGATACTGGCAAATTGAAGTCTGTGAAGGAAAGACTGCAAAGTGAGTTTTAAATGACTGACCTAGGAGAAGTTAAATCATTTTTAGGCATTGAAGTCAGAAGAGACAGAGAAAACCAAGTTCTAACTTTAACTCAGACCACTTACATAAATAAGATACTTAAAAAGTTTGGGTTTGATGATTCTAAGCCAGTGAAAACTCCTATGGTCATAGGTCACGTGTTAAATCAACAAAGAAAACAAATAGAGCAATCAGAAAGGCAGATTGACTTGAATGAGTCCAGATCGACTGACAGCGTTCCCTACCAGGAGGCTGTTGAGAGCTTATTATATGCTGCCAATACTGTACGTCCGGATATAAGCTATTCAGTGAATGTGCTAAGCAGGCATCAAATAAGTCCGACTAACGAAGACTGGAATATGGTTAAAAGAGTGTTTCGGTATCTGGCAGGGAACAAATCTTATGGTCTAAGATATTGTGAAAGGCAGCAAGGGCTGGAAGCATTCTACGACGCCAGTTTCAGCGACTGTAGAGGGTCTCTAACCACAAGTAATTACGTGATTTAAATCTTTGGAGACTCAGTGGCATGGAAAACTTACAAACAAACGTATGTGTCTTTGTCAACATGTCAGGCAGAGTATGTGTCACTGAGTGAAGCATGTAGAGAACTGATGGCAGTTGATAATTCGATTAAAATCATACTGAATAATACTTTGTGTCCGGCAGATCTATGGTGCGACAATAAGGCAGCTGAGCAAAATGCTAAAATTATAGGCAGTGGTAAATTAAGACTTATGACAGAATTTCATGAGCATTGTGTTAAAGAATGTGTAAATTATGGTAAAGTAAACGTCAGATGGCTGAATACTGAAGAACAGATGGCCGATATATTCACAAAACCTCTACTGATCGAGCTCCATGAAAAATTTGCTAGCAGAATTGTGAACAGCTTCTGCGACTCTGACTGGTAACTAATAAGTTGTCTCTGTTTCAGATAAGCGATAAAGGAGCCATGGAGCAGCTCATAGACTACTTGGGTGCATTCCCAGAGCCGTGGAGCTGAGTCAAGAACACAGATTTATTTATTTATTTTATGAAAAAAAAAAAAAAAAAAAAAAAAAAAACAAAAAAAAAAAAAAACAATTGTTCTTTGTATCTATTTTGAATTATAATTTTTTTTAAATATACTTAGCTATCTTAAGTCGGGAGGAAGTGTTGGCATGTACGACTTTTCAATAGGCAGTATATATAGTGTGTAAGACAGCGCCACAGGCAAGGTGATACTCGCATGCCCTATAGTCAGTACATTGTAAGCTACCGTGCCTTCTACACCTCTCGTCAGCTCTCTCTATTGTCTTTGTCAGTTTTGTCAGTAGTAAGTCTGTAAAGTGTATCAAGTCAGCTGTATTTTACGTTGGTCGGCAGTTAAATTTAATAAACTTTTTATCTTTCTATAAAATACTCGTTTTTATTTCACGCACCCCCTTTACTCACACCTCTTTAGATATACATACAATTAACAAGTTATTAACAAACGTTTTATTAAATAAGCAAGTTTTTTTTTTTTGTAAAATCCTGTCTAATTATGTCTATATTGTCTCTAGTAATACGAGCAGTTACTGCGAGATTTTTTATTAATGGCCTTTACATCAATACAGAGCTTGCTTGCAAACTGAGCTACTTAAAATTCAGAATGAATAATCGTAGTAATTTTGCGAGCAAGCTGTTTTTCTTATACTAAATTATATTGCTGTTTAAAAAATTATTAAACTTGAAAAGAAAATCAGACATTTTACGAGTTTTAAAATATGCCCTTAAATTTATGCATATTATACAATGTACTCGAAACTAGCAAATAGTGTTATTTCCCTTTTTATTCTTAGATTCATAGTTAGACAGACAAGATGTTTTTTAATAGAACTTCAATAATAAATAACATAAAATGCCGAATAAAATATTCCCGCGACCTTCAAGATTCTTATATAACAACAAATAATTTTCTTTGTTACTTCAAAGATTTAATTCTAATAAATATTTTAAGGGTTACTCATGACTAATATTGTAATATATTATATAACAATAGTGTTATTTATGTAAAGATTCATAAAAAACACACAATGTAGCAGCATTTTTAAAAGTTTACTTATGAAAATAAATGTTTATTTCTTTTACCTTCATACTTGTTTATCTCATGATTTTACTTATTAAGAAAAAAAATAATTTCGTGTTTAAAAGAAAACTATTAAAACTCTGCAAGAACTCTGAAATTTTATGCGATAAAAAATAATTCTCAAATGTATGGATATGTAAATCTTATAAGATATACTCGAACTATAAAGAATAATCCGCAATCTCCTCTTTGTGAGCCTTACAGTAAGATAACTCGGATGTTTTAATTATCACTTAAATACTTAATAGCAGAACATTTTCTGCTTTTAATGTTTAAAAAGACATTCTCACGACCTTTTAAATTCACATTCACAAATAATTTTGCTTGTAACTCACAAGATTTAATACAAATGACCATTTTTTATACAATTTTATTATGTTATTTCTATATTGTATGGTGATTATAATAAAACGTAGCAGCATATTGTATGGCAAGAGTTTACATTTTAAGATTGATCTGTCACCAAGCCGCCGAAAATGGCCGCTTAGTCACAAGAACGTGCACTTCGCCTTCAACTCGCAATAACTCTGAGAGTTCTGGATAAATTGAGCTGAAAAAAATTAGAGGCATTTCTCAAGTCATCTTCTTACTAACAGTCCATGTTTAAAATCGATTAAAGCTTTTGTTCACTCGGAAAATATTCTAACCTAAAAAGTTGCAGAACATGAAGCTTCGGCCGACAAAAGTGAGTTATGAATTCTCGAAATTCGTATTTTTTTTTGTACAATATTATTACTTTATGTGTAAGAAGGTGCAGTTAGAATTTTAGGTCTAAATGTTAAGCAGAAAAAATTTGAGAAGCAGTTTACTAAAATGGCGTCGTGCCATGACTCATGTTTTTTTGCACATTTTTGTTAATAAAAATAAACTGGCTGAACGACCAGAACTTTTGAAACTCTAAATCGCTTCCAAACAAAAAAAAAATTTCGTATACCAAGTTTCATAAAGTTATCATTAGTACGTCTACGTGAATTTTAAATAACAAAGCGCAAAAATATACGGCTTATGAGAAAATAAATGGCACGTTATACTTTTAACCATTGTTTCTTACAATACACATAGACGTTCTAATAATAACTTGATAAAACTTAGCAATTATAAAGTTCAATTTGATTTAGAAGCGATTTTAAGTTTAAAAAGTTCAGATCGTTCGGCCGGTGTATTTCAGTAAACCGCTTTTTAAATTTTTTCTTCTTAACATTCAGACCTAAAATTTTAACTGCACCTTCTTAAAACATAAATTAACAATATCGTACAGAAAAAAATACGAATTTCGAGAATTCATTACTCACTTTTGTCGCCCAAAGCTTCGTGTTCTGCAACTTTTTAGGTTAGAATTTTTTCCAAGTAAACAAAAGCTTTAATCGATCTTGGACATCGACTGTAAGTAAGAAGATGGCTTGAGAAGTGCCTCTAACTTTTTTCAGCTCAATTCATCCACAACTCTCAGAGTTATGGCGAGTTGAAGACGAAGTGCAAGTCTTCGTGCGACTGAGCAGCCGTTTTCGGCGGCTTGGTGACAGAACAACCTTTATTTTTAAAAGAACGGTTGTTTCCTGTGGACTTTGAAATAATTTATTTTATGACTTTCAATTATTTTTTTTAAAACAAGCCATTTTATAGACATATATACCTTTAGTTAATAACTTCAGATTCGAGACCATGATACTACCAAAATACCTTCGTCACAGTTTAAAGTATATGCATTGCACGCTCGCAACTATGAATTGCTTAGTTGTATCATGATTATATTTAACAGATCTATAGAGTTTTTGGTTTTATAATGAATTCCAGTCTGAAAAATAATTATAATTTCTTGATGTTTCGTTTAGTGAAGTAGCAAATCTGGCGCAACACTATACTAAGGTGATTTATAAGAAGTATTAGTTAATGAAATTGGAATAAAAACTTACCTACAATATCGCAACCTTATTAAAAATTTAACATATATTAGGCTTCGTAACTACCCTTAACACGGAAACATGATAAAAATCTTTTAAACTACTTGCTATTACTGCTCACCAAGTTTGAACCAAAAACATTGTGGTGACCCTTACTGATTTGACAAATAAGCGATGGGACTATTCTTTTCTTAAACATTAAAGTTATGCAGACTTGAAACAATGAGATACGTTTGAATGAAGTAGTTTAATAGACTTGCAGTAAAAGTAACGTAATACTACGATTTCTTACCATTTTTAATACCATTCTATACAGTTTTGACTGAAATAGTCAACCAGATTTTTACATGCTACTTAGAGCAGCAAGGTTGATGACCGAAAACTTAAAGCATAATAATTCGATTAATTTTTTTACAAAACAAGCATATAACTGATTTGCGTTTTTTTTTTTTTTTAAGAATTATTTCACATTTTGACGTCTCAGAAAATCACCGTTCTGTAGCTGTCAAAAGAATAATTTCTACACTACAAATTATTTGTTAAAACCTATCTTCTTACTATTGATCATTTGATCATTATCTCTAAGCAATTTACGGGAAAGTATTTTGCTGGCATAGCCGTAAATATGAAAAATTGTAATACGCAACCTGATTTGAAAAAAAAACTGAAATTTTATTTTTATCTGGTTTTCAAATGAGCTGTGTTTCTGATACATTAACAAATTAGTTGTTAAAAAAAATTAAGTCTGTTTGTACACTTTTGATATTTTGCCAAATTAGAAATTAACTGTTTGTTGATGTTACTTTTGAAAATATATAGGTGAAACAAACGAATTTGTTAATATTATAAAAAATGTGTGCTGAGTAAAAAAAAATTACATTTCTTATCTTTTTCGTAGTCAGATAACATTTTTTTCACATCATTTTTATTTTGACGACCATACAAAAGCAATACAAGGACTTTTGTATCCTTAAAAACTTCTGTATGTGGACAAATAATGTATTACGGTTTTTTCAAATGTCTAATAAAAAAACCAAGTACAAGTAGCACTCCAGGAGTGCAGGCAGAAGTGAAAACTTGAACTTATGGCGCGTTGGGCACTTTTTTGGGTGAGCATTTTTAGGTGCACTTGCGACATGAGAAATTGTACATAAAAAAATGAAGATAAAAAAAAAACAAAAAATAAAAAAAAAAAGAACAACAAACCAGGGGGGATAAATGGGTCACGGGACCCACGGTAAGAACGAAGTTCTTTGAACATGACGAGTATAAAAACACAATTTCTCAGGTAACAAGGGGGTCGCCAGACCCGTTGAAAGAACGAAGCTCTATAAACGTTAGTACTGCATTCATGTAGTTCACTAAACAAAAACATGAAAAACGAATAAAAATAAAAAATAAAAAAAAAAGTTCAGTTCTCACGATGGTTGAACTTTGTGAGAACGTCGTGCATAAATACAGTACTCATGAAATTCAACCATCGTGAGTACTGAACTATTTTTTTTATTTTTTATTTTTATTCGTTTTACAAGTTTTTGTTTAGTAAACTACATAAATGCAGTACTAACGTTTATATAGCTTCATTCTTTTAATGGGTCTGGCGACCTCCTTGTTACCTGAGAAATTGTGTTTTTATACTCGTCATGTTCAAAGAACGTCGTTCTTACCGTGGGTCCCATTACTCATTTATCCCCCCTGGTTTGTTGTTTTTTTTTTATTTTTTATTTTTTGTTTTTTTTTTTCTTTATTTCTTGTTCTATTTATTTTTTTTTTCATTTCTTGTTTTATTTTTTTTCATATTTCATTTTATTACATTTTTTTTCATTTTCTTGTATTTCCTTCATTTAATTTCCTTCTTATTTTCATACTTAATTTTTTTTTTTTTTATTTCCTTTTTTTTTTTTTTCATATATGATATCTTTTTTTCATATTTGATTTTATTACTTTTTTTTTCATTCTTTTGTATTTTCTTCTTTTCTTTTTTTTTTATTTTTCTATTTACATTAATTCTTTTGTATTTCCTTTATTTCATTTCTTTTTTCATATTTCATTACATTATTTTTTCATACAACATTTTGTTTGTTGAAATTTTATTTAATTTAATTATTATTTTTTTTCATACTTTATTTTTTCATATCTCGTTTCTTTTTTTTTTCATATTTAATTTTATTACTTTTTTTTATTTATAACAGTAATTATTAGCATTACTGTAAGGCCAAGAAAACCTCAGGTTTAATGAAAATCGGTCGGTATTTTATGCATTAAATGCATAAAATACAAATATTTAATGCATAATAACGTGCCTTATTATATTTAATCTACATAACCATATTTATGCTACTTAAATTAATTTTTTTTTTTTTTTTAGAGGTATTATTTAGAAAACAAATACATAATGTTTATCATGAATTAAATGTTGTATCAGTGAATGCATATCAAAATGGAATATTATAGTGACGAACCACACATAAGTACAAGATAAGTACAAAAAACCAAGATTCTGTAGCCGGCAGCGTTCGTAGCAGAGTGGGTAAGGTACAGGACTCGCATGACAGGAAGTCGAGGGTTCAAATCTCTTTAATGGAAAATGTTTTTTTTTTTTTTTTTTTTTTTTTTTTAAAGAATTGTAAAAGAAGAAAATTCGAAGTGAAAGAAAAATTACTGTGGAAAAATAAAATTAAAACTTGTTTAAAAATTAATTGCTTGAGAGTGTGAGGGAGAATGGTGGGTAAAGGTGTGCTGAAGAGTAGCGCGGCACGGTTGGCAGATATACATATATAGTTAGGAGAGGGGAAGTGTGTAGACAACACTTGGTGAGGGGACGGGGTGAGGGGAGAAACTTGAGAGGAAGAGATTTCTGATTCAAAAAAAAAAAAAATCTGTCGGTTCTAAAATTCCAGCCCCCCGAGTAACGCGACATAAAGAACTTCGTTCTAAAAACATTTAAATAGTAAAATTTTTTACTTGAACGTTACGTAAGATGACCTGAATCGTAACGAAGGCCCTCCAAAAAAATTTTTACGTTTTGCCAAACTTTTGCGAAAGTTCATGTTTGGCCGAACGTTAGCTAAACATGGGCAATAAAAAAGTCCCAAACTTGGACTTTGGACGGGGTGAGGGGAGAAACTTGAGAGGAAGAGATTTCTGATTCAAAAAAAAAAAAAATCTGTCGGTTCTAAAATTCCAGCCCCCCGAGTAACGCGACATAAAGAACTTCGTTCTAAAAAGATCAGCTGATTTCAGATGCCAAATTGTCAGCAGATTTCTTGACTGCGAAAAAATCTAAGACCCATCAGTGCGAAAAATACAAGACTCAAAGGAAAAAATTTTTTTTGCTAGTATCACAACTTTATATATTCTGAGACTTACAGTAGAATGAAGCGGGAAAAATTGAGATGAGATTTAGAAAATTTTCAACAGCAAAAATTACAACTTCTGAGCGCTGACAAAAAGTTATAGTGCCGTAAGTGTCAAAATTTTCAAGTCCAGATGGAAAACTTTTTTTTTTCTTGCCATCATCAAAACTATGTGTTCTGGTACATTTACAGTAAAATGAGATAGGTAAAAACTAGGATATTTTAAAAATTATAAATAGCAAAATTCATAAGTTTCGTGCTCTGATAACAGTTAAGTTAGCTGATTTGTGATGCTTAACAATCAGCAGATTTTTTTGTACGTTATTTTGTTTTTATTTTTAATTTTCTTTACTAGCAATCATTATTTATTCGTATCAAACAAGAAGTAAATAAGTAAGTTGGTAACAATACTATAAAATTAATATTTAAAAAAAAATCATAGTGTCTAAAATAAAAATAAAAACACAAGTACCAATTAAACAAATCAAAGTCTACAATATAAAAACACTACAATAGTTAAACAGTGTAATTTAGTTATTGTTATAAATGTTAAAAATTATAAGTTTTGTTATAACAGAAAAATACAAGTCCCACAGAAAGTGAAGAATAACAAGCCGTGATAAAAAAAGAAAAAATTCTCAGGACACATAATATGCGTTTTTAAGCATTTAATGTACATTACTTATGTTCAAAAATGTGATTTTTACAACTATTAAAAAATGTGATGCAATGGGTGCGTTTCAGGAAGCTAATAGTTGATTAAAACAGTCCAAAACACTAATTTTTTTTTCGTACTTTGAAATACACTAGTTTTGTTGGAGCGGAAAAGTACAAGTACCCACTACAAAACATTAAAAATTTTATGACAAAATGTGTGCGTTCTGGGGAGTTTTAAGTTAATTAAAATAATAGGGATGAAATACAATTCCCAGCAGCGCAAAAAAAAAGTCCCGACTAAGAAAATCCCAAATTTTTACCGTGAAAAGTATTTTTTCTGGGGAGTTTTAAGTGGATAAAAACTGTCGAAAAGAGTTTTTTTTTGGGCACTTTGAAAATTACAACTTTCTTTAAAATGCAAATTGCGTATGATTAAAAGTTTAAATTTTTATATTAGGTTTTATGATTTATGGCCCTTGCGAGACTTTATCTTGATTGCGAAACTTGTCAATTTTTTTTTCAGCAAAACCTTAAAAAACAACCTTTTAAAGAATTCACAGTAGATTTGAAATGCCTTAAAATGCATATTCTGCATTATATTAAAGTGATAATTTTTTTATCAGGACTGCACTCGTGGTACTTGTACTTTTTCGCGGTTGTAAAAGTTTTATATCATTTAGAATGAAATCCCCACAAAATACCCGCTTTAGTATTTATAAACGACTTATAATATTTATAAATACATATTTTGTGTTATGAAAGTTCTGACCTTTTTACCAAAACTTTTAACTCTGCACATGTGGTACTTATAATTTTTCGAACTCGTGGAACTTATATTTTATCTGATTATGAAACTTATATATCTTCCAGAATTGAAACAAAAATAATCGTATTTTTCAATACTCATAATCTACTTTAAATGACTGAAAACGCACATTGCGTTTAATAAAAATTTAAACATTGTTTATCATGCTTGCAATTTACAAAGTGGGAAAAAAAATTACTTGTATATTGACCGTATTATTCAACGTTGAATTTCTCGAAATGCACAAAATTGGTTATGGAAATCTTGATCTTTCGTGGTCGAAACTTTTTTTTTCTGATATCGGAACACGGTATTTTTTTACGCTGTGGGGACTGTTGTTTTTTTCGCATCAACGATACTTGTAACTATTAAATGTAAGAAAGCATTACTTCTTAAACCATTTCAATCAACATTAAATCCTTTAACAGCAAAAAATTTCGCAGTCAAAACTCATAATTTTAGTAGTAGGAACTTTAGTTAAGCTTGTAGTTTTTCCGCTCCAATGAAATAAGTATTTTTTAAAGTTCAGAAAAAAAATAGGATATTTTGCCACTACTGAAAAAAGTGTAAGGAACTAGTTTATTATTGACCTTACTGTTACAAATCGCACTTCTGCTTCTTAGAAAAGTATTTTAACGTCATTTGCGTGGAAACTTCCCCCAAGCTAAACACGGGAGTGTCAACAACACGGAGGACGGCAAAATACTTTTCTATGGGCAGTCAATGCGATACTTAAAAATGAGGAAATGATGCAATTTCTCCTCTGAAATTAGTATAAAAAAATTCATACTTTTGGCAAAAAAAAAGAATAAAATGTATTTCAGCACCCTTTTAATTAACTTAAAATTTTCCAAAACGCATACATTTTGCGATGAAAATCACATTTTTGGTAGTTGGGACTTGTTCTAGTTCGCATCTGTGTGACTTGTATTTTTTGCACCAGCGAGAATTCTCCTTTCTTTCAAGCAGATAAGTTACACATTTTAATCGAAAATTTTCTAAACGTTTTCATTTTCACATGTCTTATTCTACTGTAAATGTCACGAAACACATATTTTTGACGATCGTTAAGATAATTTTTTTTATGACTTCTATTTTTTCTTTTACATTATTAAAATATTATCACTTTTATGGGCAGAAAAAGAGCTTTTTTGACCTCGGGCGTTTTAGAGGGTCGGGTATGCCCTCAGTAGTAAATATAGGATTCGCCATATAAGCGCTGCTACGCAGGTTCCTCGGGCCACAAAACAGCCCCGAAGACGATGGCACTTATCCAACGAAAACCACTATTATTTTCTACTTTGGACTATCTTGATATATAATTTGAATAAATTTTTATAAACAAAATATTTTTGATACATCAAATAACATTTATGATAAAATCATTAACCCGTTGTTAGGTAACAATACTGTGAAGGTCAAGATGCAGACAGGAAAGCAGGTTCAGAGCAAAACAAATGAAACAGGAATTTGTATTCATGTATTATCTCTTTATTTTATGAAAGGTGATTGATAAAAAGGACCGGACTGAGTGGCACACCTACCTATCTCCTCGGTTGTCAATTGTCGACTGACTGCTCGCTTCAGCGCCTCCGCTTGCCCTATTTCCGAGATTGTTCGCCTATAGCGCTCACAATGCGCCCGCTAGTCCCACTCAGTTGGTTGCACTTATCGCTATATATAGTGTTCATTAAGCCGTACAAATCTTGGCGCGCATTTTAAATCGCTATTTACTTACTATCTAATACAAATGTTTAAGCATATGCGTGTGGGATCCCCGGCAATCCCGAAGCAGGTTCGACCGAACGCCTGCCCCATGTGGCCCCACAGGACGAGCCCCAATCAAACCTACTCCGGAAAGCCGCCACACCGGGTTGGTTTGGCAGCCCAGTCCGCCTCCGCCCCAGACCCGTACATTGACATCATCACCGCAATCGCGCTAGTGAGCCTTGTTACCGACCAGGTAGAAGGCATGAGCGGATCTTGCTCTGTACTCACCTCCCACCCCCACAGCTGTCCCTAGCGCCTCCTTATGCGTGATACTATGCAAGTATACTCAAGGAGCCCCCTACAGTTCCGATGCACCAGCATCCGGGGTAGGCCAGCCGTTCCCCGTTACTCCCCAGGCCCGTTCGACCCGCTTGCATCGGCCGAGAACATACCGCATCGGGTTAGTAGCGCTCCTTCCCCGAGCGGCAGCCAGTCTGTGGTTTAGTCGGTAACAAATACTGTAGGGCTTTTATTCTTAATTTTTGTATCATTATAGTAGTTAATACGTTAAATCCAAATTATATACCATATAAGGGATGATGTTATAGCGATATTTTGGGTTTCCAAAACTGGGTTTTTGGAACTATTACGAATGAAAAGTTTAGAATTTAAATATACTTATAAATATATTTTTACTTCGTAGGGTACAATGATAACTTCAGAATAATTTTTGAGTTTTATACCTTAATAAGGTTATAGCGACTTTCAAAGTTAAATGTTGTTTTTTCCATATTTTACGATAGAAAAAGTATATTTTACTTTTCTACATCACCTAATTATTTTTTGTTGATTTAATGAACAAGACTTATATTATATCTTAAAAAGATTTATTAAATCTTTTGTCATGCAAATATACTGTCACTATTATTTTTATTAGTATTATTATAATTATTATTATAATTTAATTTGCAAATTATATAGTTACATACTAATCAAAGGTTAATGTATTATGAAAAATTTTAGGCACATTGGCGACAGTTTTTTATTTTTAAACGTTAGAACTTTGCTAAGAATGAAAAACGGTGTTTACTTTTTTATCCGTTATCAAACGGTGGTTTAAAACATAAGAACGTTTTTATTTATATTCCGTTTTGAGTTTTCGAAACCTATTTTTTTCATCATATCATTACAACTTTATAGATTTAAGTTTTCAAAATATCGACAATTGAAAAAATTTTTTACGATTAATATAAGTTTGTATTTATGCAGCAATAAGCAATTACACTTAACTTTCTTTCATATTTAAGATTTCGAATTCTTGGATCGGTACAGTTGTAAGAGTATTCATTCAAGGACAAAAATAAGTATTTACTAATTACAATCGAACGAAAAAAAAATTTTTAAGTGACTTCTAAAACTGATAATTCACATTTATGTTGAATGAAAAAATCAATGAAATAATTATTTTTTACGATACTTGGTACTTTTTTTCTTAACATATAGTCTGTCCATAGTTAAACGTTTGCAAGAAACTAAAAAATTATTAAAAATTTTTATTTTTTGTATAAAATATGAAACTCCCTAACGAACAGGTTGCTGTATTTTTTCCGATATACATAGGTCATTATTGAAAAATGTACAGTTAATTATATGCAACTGTCCTTAGAAGTAGCACAATTACCGTTAAGTAATCATCACCAACATTTTTGGAAATTGTAACGTGACGGTACATACATGCTACTTCTAAGAGCCTAGAGAAAAATAAAATTTTTTTTAGTTCTATAAAAAAAAGTATCCGTGTGTAAGTATGTCTATATGCATTTATGTATGTCTATCTGTCTATCATATCTCATAATTCGGTTTTGCTCCTACGTGTAACTTGCTGATCTGGGTTCATGAAATTTTGTTTTCGAGAAATACAAAGTTACATTTGTTGCTTGACACAATTTTTTTCTAATTCTTCAGCTTACTTAATCCAAGATATGATTTTTTTAAAATTTTCGTCAACTCATAAGTGATAAATTGAGATTATTGAATAACTATGGATATGGTTGTGCATGGGTGTATAAGTGCGTATAGGTGTAATCGAGTATACCGCATTTCCGCCGGATTTTCGCAGCTAATTTATTTAAAACTTGGTGTATCTATTTTGTTTTGAAATACCTACCACTTTCACAATGAAATATGTTTTATTTAATTCATCACTTTTTGTGATATTCATGCTATGAATCATAAAAAATTGATTATTATAATAAATTTGTTTGTTTTTTTAAATGAATTTATAACATTTTTTTTTTTAACATTGGGATATTGCATTTACGAGAATTTGAAAGTTTACCACCACAAAATTTTACTTTGATTCAAATAAATCAAAATCGTTGGAAATGTATGAAGGGATATTGGTCCTAATACGTTGAATCAGTCGTATCTCATAATTGAGTATGGTATTTTTCATAAGACTTGGCTTATTGATTTATTTTTCTAATTATGAATACTTCTAGAAAAAATAAATTTTTTCTGCTCATCACCATCGATTTAGATTGTTTTTAATCGATTATTAAACTTTTGTATTATTATATTACAATTAATATACTACATAATTTTATTTACAATAAATAATTTTTTATAGAATGATTAAATTTTATTAGTGCCCTTCGATCGTAAGGTTTGAAAGTAATTGTTGATCCATTGAGGGCCAGGTTTAAGAAATAAATAAGTACACCGTGTTTTTTTTTTATCACATTAATTGGATGGCGTTTTCAGAACATAATTTAACCTTAAAATGACAACTTTGATTGATAAAAGTGTGTTACTAGTTGTTGGAAATCTAAATTTTTTATTTACCTTGAAATTGTGTGTACAAACATTTTAGCTCAAAATATTGGGAGGAATATATTTCAACAGAAATTTCGTAGAAGAGTATTGTGCTATACTGCGCTTCAGCATGTGCTTTGGGTTCTTTTTGTTCACAAAATTGTTTATAACTAGAAAAGGTACCCATTACCTTGGGGTCCTCAAGTGCTCATCTATTAAGAATTGCACGAGCTTCAATGCTATTTGTGGCTTATCACAGACAAGTTCTTGAAACTGTTTATTTTTTAAAACGATCACAAGACACTAATGCTTACTGAAGTATTTTTCATAAGCACAAATTTTTTTTACTTCCTGTATTAAAAATAAACAGTTTAAGAGTTTCTCCGGAACAAGCGGCACATACCATTGAAGCTTGTGCAATTCGAAACAGATTAGCACTGTAGGAATCCAAGGTAATGGTTCGTTTTTTTAATTTATGAACGATTTTGTAAAATAACAAACCAAAATATATGCTGCAATTTGTAGTGGTTTTTTAGTATCATAAAAGCTTCGTCCCAAATAATGGATTCTGACTCATAAAATTTTTATGTATCTGATTCGTGCTAGAAACTTTACATTTTTTTTGGTAAACAGTGAAAACAGTTTAAAAAAAAATTTTTATCAGTCGAAGAGAATATAACTCTTATTCCTAAGTTCTGCGATATAAATAACTAGCAGCCCCCCGTCTCGGCTTCGCCCGAGACTTACTAAATAAAACACTGTAGTGTGTTGACATGTGATGTGAAACGTTTTCAGTTAGAAATCTTACACATATTCCTGATACATCTCAGAACAAAAATCTTTTAATTAAGAACATAATTTTTGGGAATTCATATAGTTTATTTGGTCAAACAATAAGGTGTAAAAATTAAAAAAAATAATTATGCTGAAAAGTACCGTGCGTTCTTTATGCCATAAAATAATCGGTGGCCATAAGAAGCCGTTGATTTACAGTTACTCCCGTGTAATTCACGAAAAGGGCTATTTTTTAAAGCTGTTAAGATCTTAAACCCCCAAAAAATATATATTAAAAAAATTTTTTTTTCTCACATCTCACAACTTTATTAACAGAGCAACAAAGTCCTGGACCTTAAACCCTACATTCTTATTGCCACAAAAACACAAATACATTTCCTACTCATTAAAAAATCTGAAGTAGGATCTTTAAAGATTTCAGAGATTGCTGTGAGGGTACAATGAAAAGCTGATCTCTTACGTAATGGACTTTAATGTTGTCGATTTTGAGGCTGCTGTTTTTATCTCGATAAATTTTCTGCGTCAGTTTCTTGACGCCTAAGTAAAATTGTATTTATTAGATACACTTGAAATTTTTCTTCCAATTCACCCCCTTGCGACTTTTGGCATGCCTAAATTTTTGTAACCACTAAAAGCTGTTTTCTGTCAACTTTGTTAAGTTCTACTATATTTGTTGGCAAGGTAGTTCGACGTCCGATGGCCCTAAAAAAGACCGGTGAGCTTCTTAAGTTAACTCTTTCTTCGGGAGAAAAATTACAAAGTCCGAAGCTTTGGGGCTAGTTGTAGTGCTCTTTCCCAACGTCTCCCGGTATAACGTCAAAGACGTTGGTGTCTAAAGCACCTTTTTTATTTGCAGAATCAGTTGTTTTGGTGATCTTAGACGGGGAGATTGGTTAGTGATACTCGTTCAGTGGAGGCTGTCCCGTTGGCTCAAGTTTTTTTTCCTTGATAGCTGTTGTAGGTTTTCCCAGCGCAGACCTTGGAGAGGATCAGTGATTCCTGGTTGAATGCTCAGAGTCGAGAGGGTAATATAGGGTCGACGGTCACTAGGGTTCCCAGCCTTGCAAAAAACAACTCCGCTTGTGACGTCTGACAGTGAATGACTGACTTTGTTTAATAGTGCCCGTCTTTAGTTAATATAGTCTATTAGTCGACCAATCGCTTTCGGAAATGGTAGTAAAAATGTATTTGTTGGCAAGGTAGTTTACACTTAGGTGTCACCTCAAGAGAGTCGATAAAATTGATGGTGAAGTAGGGAACATAAATACTTATAATGGCCCTAAAAAGCGCCAGAGGTGAAACTTCCAGGCTATTCTTTATTATTATTCCTGATGATGAAGAGCTGCCTATGGGTTGCTTGATTCTTACCCTGGGAGTCTCGATGTACGGAGACTGTGATGGAGGGAGGTACGCCGCTGACCAAAGAATATCTCGTTTTCGGGTCGTTCCCCGGATAACCAACCGCTCATCGTTAGACGGGAACATGTGGGCAAGTGCGTTGGGGACGCGACGTCTAAGAAGGTAGCCGCTGTGGCTGCCCGTGCCCCTCAGAGCTGTTTTTCCCTGGCTTACATTTGTAGTCAAAAATTCTCTTACTGCATCAAATGGGATGGTGGGACTGCCACACAACTCTGAAGAGCTCTGGCTAGATATGTCTCCTGGTATGATGCCAGAGACGTCAATTAATTTTTTTTTTTATTGCACTCGTCGATATTCAGGGTAAATGGACACCTATAGGTCCCTCCCCCTTACAGAAGAGTGTCGTCCGTAACCGGAATACCCAGCTGCAAGACTTTCATCAGCATGCCCTGTACAGTTCGCTGCACTGTCTGAGTACATCTGCATAAATACCGAGACGCTCCAGCTTATTATGACCACACTTATTTAATTCTGTTGCAGGTAACCTCGATTTTATGTCGATGCCACCTAGCGGATTTTACTGAACTAAAGTGAAAAGCTGGCGTATTTTTTCAAAACTTTAAGCTCATGTATTGCTATTGTTATTAAATTTTTCATGATAAAAACTTTACTAAAACCATCTAGGGAGTATCATGAATCAGTGTGCAAAATTTCAGCAAAATCGGTTTAGTAGTTTTCGCGGTTAGCGATTACAACGGTTTTAGCGACTTTGCCTTATATATTAGTAGGATAATTTTACAAAGTTTCTAAGAACATGTTTAAAACAAGTTTGCAAAAAAATCTTTATAATCACATTGAAAGTAAAATTTTGGCACTGACCAAAGACAACTTGGGTCATGGATCTTTAAATATGCAAGTTTGACATGTACATTAGTTAACTGTAATACCTAAATTGAAAATTTAAAACAAAAACAAAATGTATAATTTCTTGGGTTTCCTGGGCCCAAGCTGTAATAAATCTAAGTTGAGAATAATAAAGAACTCGTAGATGGTGGTAGTATAAAGTAATTTATTGTAAGGAGACACAGTCATGTATTCGATTCAAGCAATAAATTTATCATTTTTTAATAATTTTAACTTAATAATACTTGTTAAACGAAGAATTCTAAATTAAATTGTTTATTAAAAGACGGACTATGTACGGAAAGCTGTTTTGTAAGACGCGATTTTTTTTACTTAGGTTGCTGGGAGACGGATTGCCGTAATTAACTGAATTTAATTTATTCATACCGACCAGTTTTTAGTGATAGGTTGTAATGGGAAATTACAACCTTTTATGGGAAAAAGATCCACGATTTTCTCAGTGGTTGTGTAGGAATCCGTATGTGTATAACGATTCGTGGTGTCATATTTGCGGTATTTGACTTAGTAGCAATATATTCAAGCTAGAGAGACATATGAAATGTGCTAATCATTTAAAAAAGTGCAAGGAGAAAAATATTTACGTCCCACTTGTAGAAGAAAAAAACAAAGAAATGAAAATTATAATAAATCAAAGTTCTTCTCAAGACATTTCTATTGTAAATTGACGCAGAAATCAAAATTGCCGGCATGTGTGTTTATTTTGATAAATCGTTTCTTTTTACGGAAAATTTGGTTAAGTTTCTGAAAAATTTAATCAAAGATTTTAAAATAATGAACAATGTATCGTTGCCAAGGAAAAAAGTTCAAAGTATTGTTAATAATACTAAAGCTCCTGCTTACACTCTAAAGATGGTAGATAAACTGAACAGCAGAAAATTTTCGATTTTAATTGATGAATCAACGGACCACACAACTGAATCGTTCATGTGCATCAATGTTAAGTATATAGATAAAGATAAAGAAGAGATTGCCAGCTCATTATGGGATATAATACCAGTGTGTGACAAGAACGATGATTTACCAGCTGATGCAGAGAACTTGTACATGAAAATAAAGAACAGTTTTACTGAGGTAGGTGTTAGTATTATTAATATAATATCTATCTATACAGACAATGCTAGTGTGCTAATTGGACAGCACAATTCTATCAATTTCAGATTGACAGAAGACGTACCTAATGTTTTAAAAATTAAATGCGCTTGTCACCTGCAACACTTATGTGCACAAAACGCCGTCAAATCATTGCTAAAACAATGCATTGAAGCAATCTCTACCATTTACAACTACATGTCCTACAGTTCCAAAAGAAAAAGAGATTTAAAGAAAATTTAAAAATTACTAAGATTGGAGTGTTTGACAATTTTGAAGCCGTGCGGGACAAGGTGGCTATCATATTACGAGTGCATTAAGCGAATAAACAGACGATGGACAGCATTAAAGATTTTTTTTCGAAATGAGTGTAAGAAGAGTAAACCTGCAAAAAAAACCCGTTCGAGAAAGGTCCTAAGTATATTTTAGAAAGCTTAACGGATCCGATCATGCATGTGTATTTCACATTCATGGAATATTCGCTCTCAAGTATTGCATGAAAGAATGAGAAACTGCAGACAGAAGATTTGATTGTACCTGAAAATTTAGATTCAGTGTCAGAAACATATGTCCAATATTTAAAAATGTTTATGAATAAAAACTACGTCGATAATTGCATTATACGCTTGGATATTTCTTCTATCGATCCTGAGGATGAAACCCAACACAGACATGTAGGAGAAATAAATATTGGAAGAAATATGGAAGATATACCAAATAAGAGTGCCGTTGACGATGATGAAAAACGGGACTTTCGTAAAAATTGCAAATTTTTCCTAATTGAAGTGTGCAATGAGTTTAGAAAAAGATTCGACTTCGATGATTATAAAAAACATTTAAGATGCTTTCATCCAAAAAATGCTGTAGATAAATTATTTTTGCAAATATATCCCGATTTAAATGTTGTTTCTCTAGCGTTCGAATGTATTACTGCCAATACGAATGACAGTAACGCAGAAAAGATTAATCAAGAATGGGTGAAATTGAAAACCCCTGAATTTTTAGATATGTTGGAAACAAAAATAGAAAGTTGCCAGAGCGTTAAAAAATTTTGGTTTCAAACCAGAAAATTAAAAGATTAACGAACCGGCGAATACTTGTTTCAAAACTTATCTAATTTTGCGCTTTAAGTATTGTGCATACCAAATTCTAATGCAGCACCAGAAAGAACGTGGAGTAAACTTAATATGGAAAAATCAAAAAATATAGTTCGATTGTCTTTTGAAACGACGATCTCGACAATGTTGGCTGCTCAGTATATCAAAGACGAGGAAGAAATAGTTCAATTTGAGCCAACAAAATGGATGTTGGAACAGATGACTATTCCATTTCATGGTAAAAAGAAAAACAAAAATGCGGCGACGAATGAAGAGGATGCTGCGGAACTAAAATATTATGGAATAACAGAATCGATAGCAAATGAAGCCATTGATGATGAATTATTGTACAGAAAAAAGTATTCTGATTTCTTTTCAAGTGAGACATCTAGTACTACAAGTATGTCGTCCAATATGGAAACAAACTATCCAACAATTATGGAGCTTGAAACCAGCTTCTCAACTGAATTTGATATTCACGAAAATATTCAAAATTTTTCTATCGATAACGACGCGTACGTGCCTCACGAAGAAATTGTTATTAGTACAGATTCCAGTCTAGTTTTAAAATCCACCGTAACTGATGACACTTCTTGTATGCCATATACTCACAGTAAAAGTCAACTCGATAAAATGAATAAGGAGATCAGTTCTGAATTATTTGTAGAACAGTCTTCTTCTAAAACAGTTGTGATTTCTGTCAATGACGACACCTTCAGAAAATCAGCGGAGAAAACATCAATATTAGGAGGTAATGATCCTTATATGGAAATATTTGAGGTATCACCACCCAAAAAACAAAAGGTAAATCGTGGCACTGGCAAAAAAAACAACGAAAAAATTGAGGATCTTGAGCGATTTAAATTGCAGATGAAGGAGTTTGACTATAATAATTTAAAATCGCTGAAAGAAAAAATCTTTGATGGTAAAAATATTCAAAATGAATTCATCCCTCCAGTACAAAATATTCTTATAAACGGTGTACAATGCAACTGCGAGTATTACAAAGTCCGAAAATACCCATGTACGGTGGGATCATACAAGAGTATTGAAAATCATCCCATTCGTGATTATCGTCTAGTAAATGCCTATGGTAACAGACCAACAATGTACACTCCAAAATGGAAATTTGGATTAACATCAACAGATTACGAATGTCTACTAAAAAAAGATAATCTCGGTTATCTATGTGGTGATGTTATTGATGCTTTATGTACCATACACGAAAAATCATGGAAAAATACTATATTTGTTTCAACTCAAATAACAAGAACATTGTTGATGCAATTCGATAACATTAAGACTCTCACTAATTACTTTTTATGTTACATACAAAGTGATTTTAATGGAACTATACTTATGCCATATAAACATCGCGCATATTGGCTTTTGTATATCGTTGATATGAAGTCAAAAACTCTTAAGCACGTTGATCCTCTTAAAATGGATTATGAAAATATTTCTAGTAATTCGAAAATGTGTGATAACAATTTTATGGCATTTATACAGCACTCGAACAAAATAAAAGCCAAAAATTTATTTACCACCGTTCCTTGTAGTATGTGGACACGGGAAGTATTGACGCAAATAAGACCTCTTCAAAAAAATAGATTTAACTGTGGTGCTTTTATAATTTACATTATGAATTGCATAGGGAACGATATACCTATGCTTAATTGTTATGATCCAATGATATAAAGAATTTACGCCGCACAGGTACTTTTACATATGTCTAAAAATATAAGTAACGTTTGCGTATTCTGTTTTTCATTGCTAAATCTTCCACATACAAGATATCAACAGTGTTTAAGAATTCAGCATCAGCACTGCATTGACGAATATAAATTGGCTCCGTAATTTGTACTTTCTGTGCAAGTTATGTAGAAGTAAGAGCCTCACATTCGTAAATATACTCGTATCTATAGTTAACGTTGTTAAAGTCGCTAGCAAAAATATAATTCAAGTAATAAGATAATTCATTAGAAGCATGAATTAATGATAGGTGAAAAGAAGCCCCGTTGTTTTGTTTTCAAGTGGTGATAGTTTTTTACCACTATAACGGAGAAAACAAAGCATCGAAGAAAAATGGCTACTTTTTTTCACCATAATCTGATGTCGAATCCGAGATGGCACATGCACTCGTTCACGCAGATAATCTTGAAGCTTCGACAATATCAGATGATTCCCATTTTCCTTATTCTTACAGTTACGACCCTGGCCTAAGGTAGTAGAACCAGAACTTGAGCACTTTATCCACATTAGTACGTATGCGTTTATTATAAATGTGGAGAAACAATTTCACTATTGATTAATGTGCTGTGATATATAATCAAATTCTTTTTGAAATTAGTTGTAACAAGTTATAATCAATGTACAAACAACTTGTAAGATTTTTTTTTTTAATAGATAAATATGCAATGTAAAATGTACAAGTACATTGTTTACTTCAATACATACAAGACAGTGGTTCAATTCTTGGTTCTTATACTTTTTTTTGAATCCTAACGAGATTATTATAAATCATTTCAAGAAAATTGTTAGGAGCTATTCCTAAAACAATGAGAAAATTATGAGATCAATACGTAGCTTTATATCAGATATCATTATGCCGTTGTGTGTTTATAAATAACTGACAAATCAAGTAATTAGTATCAAATGTATTTTCAAACTATCTTCTAAAAATGTTGAACTTATACGACTTTTGTATAAAACTTCCATTTTGAAAATTATGAAAAATGTAATTTGATGTTACGTAAACCAATTACGCTTACGCCATTAAAGATATGTAGTGATCTAGGTGCAATCTTTAAATTGGTAGTATAATTTAAAATTTTTCAAACATAGAACGCAGTTAATTTGTATAACTAAACGTATCAGTTTTTTAAAGTACATGTAGTAGCGATCATTGGTGTATAGTTGTATAATATCCATCTCACACAACTAACTCCTTTGAAACTGAAGGATGATTCAGTCAACTGAATGTGCCAAGTAAACCCTATAAATTTTTTAATAAGTAGGGTATTGTTTCGTGTTATCTTCGTTAAACTTTTGTATTTTATTTATGTATTTATCTGCCACAAAACTCTGTATCATCCTAAAAATATCTGCATGCGTTAAGGGTGGTCAGGAGGGTCTTGGCGAGAGGTGAGGAGAAGCTCTTCCCCTGCCCCGCCCAGTAGTACCCCTTTTAACACGCAGTAAATTAACTCAATTTTTTTAGTTTTACATCGATTTTCTTTAAAACAAGCCATAATGTGCCACAAAATATAGCTTACTACATGTAGAAGCTACAACTTATCGACGAATATTACGACCATGTTTATCTCCCACCTCTCTGCATTTTTACAAGTTTTTTTTTGTCAATATCAACGAAAAAAGTGGGGTTCAATCCTAAAAGAATTTATCTAAAAAAGCTAAACATTGCCGTTTAATAAGTGTGAAAAATGATCCACCTAAATATCTTGAAAAAATTCAAGGTGATGCAGAACACTAAACAACCAATTCCCAAAGTTTTATAGTAATCTCTACGGGTTTATATATAACTTCTGCTCATTCTTAAATAAGTCAAATGAACTGTAATGTAAATAAATCCAATGATCTTTAAATTGAAAAAATTCTTGATGCTTACATTTTACTACCATTAATAACTACAAGTTATTCTAAATTCTAAATTACGAAACATTGCTTATGATATAATAATCGCACGTAATAGTTTGCATTCTATTATATAGTATAATGTGTAGATAATTATATGGCTTGTGATTAAAGAACATGATATATGGTATTAAATGTAGATATAACAAACAATGCCGAAACGCACTATAAATATATATATATGCTTTTTTTTATATCATAGTGCTCTACGTCCGGTTCTTATAATAAGGGCACTACTATGGGCACTTATCACTTTGGAGAAGGAAGGGAAGAGGGATGGGAGGCCTCCCCATTACTGGGAGGGGGGTAGGGGGAAATTAGGCAATTATGCTGCAAGGAGGTCGCCTAAACCCTCCTCATGGAGCATTGCGTGGTGAAAAAGCACATGTGAAAATACACAGAGGTACTTGCCTGAAAGTCGCACTGGCCAGGAATTGAACCACGGTCTCCCGCGTGCCAATCCACGACCTAGCCGACTGAGCCACCGCGCGCTCGTCAAATATATACATATCCAATAAATAGACTTGTAAGTAACGCAATACAGCGATATTTATCATCAACACAGTACTAAGTACATGTAACATTAAAAAAAAGTATTTAAAAACATTACAATGAATAAAAATAATTTGAAAATTTATATTGTCATGCTTAAAATTGCATTTCTTAACTTATCTATATAAATGTGTACAAACGTATATCTTGTCATGTTATGAATCAAAATTATGGGTCTGTTACAATTATTGGTGTTATAAGTATGTTTAGTAAGAATCATTGAGGTTACCGAAGATGTTAGGTGGCCAAAAAATATAATATGCATGCTTATTCAATTACAATGTACTCTGCAAGTTAATACTTCAATTATCGTCAAAAAAATCAATGAACTGCAATTGTTCATTCTATATTATTTATTGACGAAATTAGCATACATTTAAATGCCAAGCGAAAAGTTAATTATGTATCCTCTTCCACAAAACGTTACAAACGTGTATCGTAAAATATCGCACAGAAGCAGTATTAAAGATGTCACATAATTATTCCACCAAATGATTTGTCCTATGACAGTTAACTATTCATAATAATTATCTCACATACATCACATTGTATTATTTTGCAAACGTACAATAAAAACAACATGGATTTTTCTGGAGTATGAAGTCAACCACAACACTTTGAAGCATAAATGGTAAACAATATTCAATTAGTCATACAAATAATGTAATGCAAATGTAGACCTTCGCCTGATTGTTTTACGAGTCATACAACTCGTTTAATAAGACATTCCATTGGTTATATATGTGAAACAATGTTTTTAATGGAGCTGAAAGGTTCATATTTTCTGTTATATACCGGAAGGGTAAATGATTCTTAACACAAGTCAATATATTTTGCAATTTAATGTAAAAGTGTATTCTATGTTCAGATACTTCAAAAGGCCATCAATGAATAGTACAAAAAATTTTTGAATTCGAATTAATTCCAAACAATACTTATATATTCAAATAAAAAATTATTTTCTCTAAGTTATGTTAACGTTTTGTTCCACACAAGTCGTTACATATCCAATAAATCGTATCTTAGACAGAGGAGCTCCAACCCCAGCACGTTTTTGCGCCAACCCTCATGTAGCTAATATTGTTCGTTTAAGATAATCGAAAGATTGAAAGTTAAATAATCAATTTTTTGCGAAATCAATACAATTCGTGTTACAATTTTTTTTGATTAGTTCAACTTCTCGAAATTTTACTCTTAAATTTACCCTCTCTAAATAAGTAATTAATTCTTCTCAAACAATCACACGAATAATAAATAGGCTTCATCATACACACGACTCATGACTTTGGTAAGATGGGAAAGACTTGTTAATTGAGTACTGAATCAATATTCCTAAAAAAATTTTCTGCATTGCAGCATGCGAGTATATATTATATTTAATAGTTGCAAAATTTCTGAGTAAGTCATTCGTTGGGTAATATTTAGTAGCATGATCATCGAATTCGATAATGACATCTCTAAATTGAAAACAATACTATGTAGAGTAAAACTAATTATTTATAACTACGTACAGGAATGGATGACAAGTTGCATCTTGAAAGTTTGCTGGAGCAGCAGTGGATAATGGCTGATATGATTGCCTATTACAAAGACCGAGTACGTTCGCAGGAGGCCGCAGAAGGTATAAATACATCTATATATATATATATATATATATATATATATATATATATATATATATATATATATATATATATATATATTTATATTATAGCTTTTACCCTTTAGCTATTGTCAGTTTTCATTGATAGTGTCATCTGCATAGTGAATTATTTCTAGAATATTTGTCCATCATAGTTAGACTAAAAAAAATTGGTAATCTTAAACGTAAGTGAATGTTTTTCCAAAACGTAAGTTAATGTACTAAAACAATTGTAAATATTATTTATAATTGAATTAATTGTCTATGTTTAGAAGTTTAATAGGTTATTTAGGCACTTATTAAAATCATTAATTAAATTTTGTGCTGTAATAACGAAATATTTAAAAAAATGTTTCTGATCAAATAGATACGTGTTTGCTGTAAAAAATATGTATGATACTTTGAGATAAAAGTAATTTAATCGTATATATACCAAAGATATTAAATTCATCGAATTCGATAAAACATTATTTATTTACAAATAACTTTTACGTTTTCATTATGAAACTCTATGGAATATTAAAAAAAAAAAAAAGAAAAATTGAGTTAATGTCTATCCAATAAATCAGCAGGTAAGGCAATGATAATCATTTCCCAAATATACAATTAGTATTGCAATTATTAACTTGAAGCGGAGAAACATTGATAACATTTTAAAATAATTTTTTTACATGCAGAACTGTTTTTCTAATTATAAAAAAAATTATGAAAGAATTGAAAAAGTTGATTCAAAAGTTGAATAGATATTTACTTCAATACGTATATTGACACATTAATTTAAGATATTTGGATCTTTGGTTTATGTCTAATGTTGCATGAGTAAATCATATATTCTATTTATTATATCTCTCCAACAAGATTGTTTACTTTTGTAGAGGAAGTGAATTCTTATTTTGTTTGTACATACAAATAAGTTATTGTATCTGATTTCATCTATTCATACAATTCCCAGTATTAAAACACTTTGTTTATTATTTTAACATATAAAGTACGTATAAAGTTGTAAGTCAGATCCCTATAAACTGTAGTAATGATGTAACTCATTCAAAAATTCATAGCTATAATTATACCTATAAATTATAGCTATAATTAAGGACCCGGATCGAATAACTCGACCGACGCTCGAAACGGAATTTAAGTTCGCGACCGAGGGGCCAATTATAAAAAGTCCTTAAATAGCTTTTAAAAAAAAAAAGCTTATAGACAGTAAAAAGCCGCATCTTTTTTGTTCATATAAACGTTTTATCCGGTTAATACTTTGCGAGGAAGAAAATAAATACCGTACTTTCTGAAAACTCAAATCCAATGGATTTTAAAAACATATATCGCTATTTCTCAGCCAATTATTATCGAAATCGTTTGAAACTTGGTATGAGATCGGGGAATACCTTAGCGTTGCTGATAAGCTGATTAGAATTCGTCTTACTTGTCATGAATTATAAATATTTAATGACAACGTGGTAGTGCAATAATTTCCAAACTTGTAAACTTTAACGAAAAAAAGTATGCAGGGAAGTTTCAGCTTGACAAAACTTCCAGCGACAAAGTTGTTCCTTAAGACTTGAAGAAGTTTTCCTCAAAGTTTCAACTCGATTATTCAAGAAACAGCTGAGATACGGAACTTTTTGTAACTACGTGCACAGCTGGTAGTAACTGCGCCACGTTGGCTGTGGACCAGCTCCTGCATCAGGTTAGGTCGTCTGCTGCATACTGGTGACAGCTTTTCGCCTGCCGTCTGTCATACGTGCATTGTTAACACTTTATCCATGAGACAGGAGCTGGATGTGTCGATTGAGCTTATAAGATGATTGCTATTCACTATCTAGAAACGTTTAGATTATTATACAAGTGAAAAATGTCGAGCAATCAGTATTCTGAAGGAAGTAGAAAAAGAAAAAGAAACGAAAGTGATTGGGAGTTTAATAAGAGAAAACGTGCAAGGAATGAAGTGAGCTTTTCTGTTAAATCTTTTATGAATATCGTGTTTATAGTGATATCAGTAATTTGACGTGAGATTTATATTATTTTATAGGGAAAAGAGTATACGCCAAGAGCAAAAAAAGTTATTCCAGAAAAAGTATTTCAACCTGTTGATTATTGTTGCACAAAAAAATGTTATCTTAACATTGAAGTTATAGTTCAGCAAAATTTTTTTGATTTATTTTGGTCTCTTGGTGACTATACTTCTAAAAATGCTCTACTTACTGGTTTGATGACAAAAAAATATCGTAGCTCACCTAAAAATACCGATAAAAGGTGTCCTGTTTGTTGGGAATATTGTTTTCATTGTTCATCTGTTTAACAAACAGTTTGTCAAAATTTTTTAATAGTGTTGTTGAGTATCAAAAGAGGAAGATTTGCAACTTTACAAAAGAAACTGAACAATCACGAAAAAATTAGCGATAATCGAGGTAAAACCAGTCATTACCTTATTTTAACTGAGGAAATGAAAAATATGATACATGATCATTGTACTTCTATACCACATTCGGAGTCGCATTATAGCCGTGAAAAATCATCTTTAAATTATTTTGATCATCCCCATTTAACTTTAACGACTTTATACAAGTTATTTTGTATATACTACACTAAAAAAACAGGTGATGTTAACCCACTGATGAAAGAATCTACTTACACTAAGTATTTCACTTATAATCTTAATTT
This sequence comes from Copidosoma floridanum, assembly GCF_036245765.1. Classification (NCBI taxonomy): domain Eukaryota; kingdom Metazoa; phylum Arthropoda; class Insecta; order Hymenoptera; family Encyrtidae; genus Copidosoma; species Copidosoma floridanum. Next base: position 434,622 of record NW_028321881.1, read on the forward strand.
TACTTTCACAAAACCACGTACTGATGTGTGTAATTTTTGTTATCAAAATCAAATTAATAAAGACAAAAGTATTTAATGGCAAAGGCATAAAGATAGAGTAAACGATTATAACAAAATGAAAAAACAAATTTTGACGGAGAAAAATGTTTTATGCTTAGAATTCGATTTTGGCCAAAACTTGCCGTTACCTAAAATCCCGGTGTCTGATCAGTTTTATCGTCATTTACTTTGGCTGCATATTTTTAATGTTAATGTATTCGGTGGTCATAAAAGAAGTTATATGTATTTGTTTATGGAGGGAAATCTAAAAAAAGGGGCTAACACTGTATGTAATTTTCTATTAGATGCAATACAAAAAGAACTAGCTTTAGATTGTTATGATAAAATATATTTATTTTCGGATTCATGTGGTGGACAAAATAAAAATTATCTCATGCTCACTTTTTTATCTCTATTATCACAAAAATTGGAACTTGAAATACATCACATTTATCCTGTCCGTGGTCATTCATACTGTTTATGTGATAGAAATTTTGGATTAAATGGTCAAAAAATGAAAAAAATGGAGACGATAGAGACACAAGAAGATTACTTTAAACTTATACATATGGCGAGAAACCCTCCATTTATAATTGTAAAAGAAAAGAATGTAGTTGTCAAAGATTTTGAAATTTATTTACCAAAGAACGTGAATATACCTAAGAATTTACAAATAAGCAAATATGTCAGAATAATTTACTATCCAAATAGCCGTATAAATGTTTATACTGCTTATACAGGTAAATCAAAAGAGTATAGGATAGAATTTCAAGTAACATTCGATGATTAAATCAAAACTACACCAGCAGAAGCGGTTGGACTTTGCAAAGAAAAATTACAAGATGTAAAATTGCTGATGCAGTATTTAAGTAGTGAAGGGCAGGAGATTTACAATGATTTTTTTCGAAAAGCTGTGATAAAAACTAAAAAAGAAACAATAAAAAAAGAGTTGACTAAGACAAAACTTATACATAAAGAAACTGTAAAATCAAAAGCGGTAGTTAAAAAAGATACAAAAAATGTTTATTGAAATAAACGGATTTCAAATAGAAAAATCTATAAGTTTGATTTAAGAAATATTTTATATGCATCACATGTATATACGTACTTCGAATTGTGTAAATATAAAGTGATACTACAAAACTATTTGATAACAATTTAATATAAATATCATGCCCTTGTCTCATGGATAAAGTGTAAACAATGCACGTATGACAGACGGCAGGCGAAAAGCTGTCACCAGTATGCAGCAGACGACCTAACCTGATGCAGGAGCTGGTCCACAGCCAACGTGGCGCAGTTACTACCAGCTGTGCACGTAGTTACAAAAAGTTCCGTATCTCAGCTGTTTCTTGAATAATCGAGTTGAAACTTTGAGGAAAACTTCTTCGAGTCTTAAGGAACAACTTTGTCGCTGGAAGTTTTGTCAAGCTGAAACTTCCCTGCATACTTTTTTTCGTTAAAGTTTACAAGTTTGGAAATTATTGCACTACCACGTTGTCATTAAATATTTATAATTCATGACAAGTAAGACGAATTCTAATCAGCTTATCAGCAACGCTAAGGTATTCCCCGATCCCATACCAAGTTTCAAACGATTTCGATAATAATTGGCTGAGAAACAGCGATATATGTTTTTAAAATCCATTGGATTTGAGTTTTCAGAAAGTACGGTATTTATTTTTTACCTCGCAAATCATTAACCGGATAAAAACTTCATATGAACAAAAAAGATGCGGCTTTTTACTGTCTATAAGCTTTTTTTTTTTTAAAACGATTTAAGGACTTTTGAAAATCGGCCCCTTGGTCACGAACTTTAATTCCATTTCAAGCGTTGGGCTAGTTATTCGATCCGGGTCCTCAATTATAGCTATAATTACCTATGAAACAACTATAATAATGTATAAATGTAGCTATAAATTACAGCTGTAAATTTTTTTTAAATTTTGAATAGAAGTTGGTTGAAATTCAGAATTTTCAAAGATACATTAATCAGTAAAGGTGCTATCATCCGTATGATAACATAAAAAATGGGGGTCTAAAGTATTTTTGAATAAGTAGAAAAAGAACAAAAAATTATATACAATTTTAAGTTTTTAAGAAATTGATTGAAAATACTTTAGGCCTCCAGTTTTACTGTTATCACACGGATGATAAGATCTATAATGATCAAAATATCATTTAAAAATATGATCTTTAACCAATTTTTATTTAAAATTTGTGAAATATTTACAGCTGTAATTTATAGCTATATTTATAGCTGTATTTTATACATCATTATACGTAATTATTTTTTGTAGGTAGTTATAGCTATAAATTATAGGTATATTTATAGCTATAAATTTTTGACTCATGAAAGAATGATTGATTGCCATAATTCAACGTTTTTATTTGAATTAATTATTTTTAAAACGCCAGCAAAACCTTATTCATGTTGTTATCACAAAAAAGTATTGAATATTGTTTGATAAATGATAAATTTATTTAAAGCTAAACCTTATATTTTATTTTTTAAAAGGTAATTAGCAGGAAGCGGCCACATCAGTAGCCGTAGTGAACGCTTGCGGCGTGCCAACAAGTTTATTGAATGTTGTTAATCATGGTAAGGTTTTTAATACTATTATTAATATTAGTAGCAAACTTTTAAATATGTTAACAAATGTAGACAACACCATTTTCAAGGTGGCTCCCTACCGCCACATAACGTACAATATAAGTTTATAAAGTTGCCTGATTAAATATAATAACAAAGAGATAGTGTAATATGAAAAAGAGGTACTTGATTTAATACAAAAACGTTATTATCAAGAATGTACTATATTGCATTGGAGCATAATTTTTAATTTTCGGATCACACTCATAAAAGACAGGAATTTTTTTGGTTTTTTATCCAATTTTAATTTTCTTAAGCTTATTCGAGTCTTTGGACAATATAACAGTAGGTCATTATGGAATTTTTTTTTTGATTTGATGTAGATTAAATTATACATAATAGTTCCATGGTGACATATTATATGGTCTTAAGAGTACAAGCTTTTAAAAATTAAAATTGGATTAAAAAATCAAAAAGATTCATGTCCTTTTTTAATGTCATTGAATAGTTTAGCACTATATACACATGCAAAATGTTACAATTACATCAAAGTTTTTTGTTATTTATAACGCTTTAAAACATTGTGTCAATGTTTCATGATTTTCAATACAGACGTATTCGTTTGGATGAACTACAATATTGTACTTAGTAGTACAGCAACAAAATTCTGTAAATCATTTTTCACAAATTTCGACCGCTGTTATAGATCAATCGTATCAATCAGCTGTATCAATGCTTCAAGTATTATTTCTTTCTGTGTCACTCTGCGGTGTTATTATGCAAAAAAGTACTGGTAATTAAGTGGCTAACTAATTTTGAAGTATTAGAATAAAAATACTTACTTTTGAATGAATAGTAGAATGTACCTGTTGCATGGAGCGTCGAAAACTTGAAATCAGTTGATGCCTACGTATATATAATTATGTTTTACTTTTAGACATGAACCAATAGCCTAACAATACGTCCAGAAATGAAAACGGTAAGATTAGTATAAATATAGAAAAACACCACACGTAAGTTTAATGGTGCGCAACGTTGATAATATTAAATTTTCTTATAGATTCTATAAACACGATAAACAACGAACTTGGAAATAACGTTGTTGTAAAAGGTAATATTCCTCATTTTTATCTAAAAAATTATTCATTAGAACGTAGAGAAAAAAATCTATATTGGTGGTATTGCATTTTGTAGGAAACAGCGGTTGTGGTGGAATCGTAGTCCCAAACTATGGTGCAGGTAAGTGTTCAACTACTTACGAGTAAGAACGTATGATCTAGATATTGCTAAAAAATTTGTATTATGTTACAATTTCGTATTGAAAGAGATATTCGCACAAGTAAAAGTACAACTTAGGGTAATCAAGCCAGTTTTTTGACCACCATCTCCTATTCACTGACCAATCTATAGACAAATATATTGTATAATATTTTTAACTAAAATACAAATACAATTCTTTTCACATTTTTTGCGAAAAAGTAAATTATACTTATGATTCCCACAGTAACTTATTTAGTATTATCTTGGAAAAATATCTAAGTATCTGAATTCCCGCATCTACGGAATTATGTGCATTTGAAGAAAACTGGAAAACGATAAAAGAAAATAATATTATGTAAAAATTAAATAACAGTTTTTAGAATCATGGTTATAAGGTACTCTGTGATTATATGGCATCAAAAACTACAAAAAGTATATAGTATTTAAAAAAATATGTCATTACATAGTTCAATAATGATCTATCAAGCGGCCTTGTCAGTATTTGACCCCATGAAGGCCAGTCAATTATTGGCAACCGCGAATTCTGTTTTTGACTAAGTGGATTTAGTTTAGTTTGGACGTGACTATTGTGATTAGACAATGCTCAAAAATGAGAAGAATTAAAAATACACTACGCAATGATTGATTCAATAAAAAAAAACAGTATCAGATGAAAGTCACAAGTCGTCTATAGAGTAAACCGTTTTGTAGATAACATTTTTACATAATAATTCAAGAAATTTTATTCGGTCATTATAATTTGATATAAGTTGTTAGATTCAAAAAACAAAATTGTAAAAAATTAATAACCATTAAAATTGGACGTAATTGTAAGTTATTTTAACTTGATTTGTTATGCATTATTTTAAGGTCTGAAAATCCTGACTTATCTTACAAATTTGTTTGTATGCGCAGATTTTTACATTAAAAAAAAAAAAACATTAGCAAATACCAACATACTTTGTAGTCAGAGAAAGTGTAGGTTGGTTGCTCATACAAATGAAAAAAAAAATTTATATGAAAAGAAAATATAATGACACTTTTCTTCAGCCAAATTTTTTGAAAAAAAATTGAGTAGCACCTTTCATGGAGCAGAAATGAAACGGTAACCTTTTGCGCGTCGAAGTAGAATGGCATCGTTCTTATCGCAGAAATGAAATGGCTCTCCTGTACTCTCTAGTGGCGGTATAGTGTAGTAAAATTTTTTTGCAATCATAAGGTCGTTTTACTAATATGTACTTACCAATGAAGAGTTTTGTAGCATGAATAATTACTATTACCGTAATAAATTTTTTTTTATTTTATTTTTTTTTTTTTTTAGAAACGAGAAAAAATAATAGGCACAGAGCAGGCAGATAAGTAAGGCATAAGAAAAAAGTTGCCATGATGAAAGAACGTTTAGAAAACTGGAAGGAGCTCTTTGGAATCATCCACATCTCAAGAAGGTGTAACCAGAAAATTGGTACGATGCAAACGATAGATATCTTGCAAAGATTACATTCATTGCAGATGTCTAACTTTATTTAAATAAATAAATAAATGATTGAATGTTATATGGTTGTAGGGTTCAACAATCAAAGGAGAGATTTTGGCAGGCGTGGCGGTCGGCAAGGAAATAGAGTGAATGGAGGTCGACAAGAAGGTAGGCAAAATCAAGGAGGTGGGCAAAATCAAGGAAGTGGGCAACATCGAGGAGGTTGGAAAAATCGAGGAGGGTATAACGAAAATAGAGAACAAAGAGAAAACAGAGGAGGTCAAAGAAGCGAAAGTGACGTTAAAAGGTGGCTTGAAAATAATCGAGAACAAAGATACGATGTAGGTGGTAAGGAAAATAGTCAGAGGAGTGAGAAGAAAAGCTATAATATTAATGAAGGTATAGAGTCACATACAGGTAATAAGAATTTGAAAACAAGAGAAGGCAAGCATAGTGAAAGACGATAAAAAACAAAAACATAACATGGTATTTGTGATATTATTATCTAACGTATTCTAAAGCGAATAAAATTTTTCGAAATAAATGTATGTTAATTTTGTTATTTTTTTTGTCAGTTTTCATTATAGTATATTATAATATCAGATTCATTTAATTTTCTTGCAAAGTACAATATACGTACTTCATACGTATACCGATAAAGATTTTTAGTTTGAATCGTATTTAATGTTGCCCTTCTTAAATAGTATGTGCAGTAATGAATTTAAAAAAATATCTTTTTATTTTCATTTATTTTATTTAGACATTATTAAGTATAAGTACACAGGGAGAAAATAATTAACAAAACCATACCACATTTTAAACATTGTAAAAACAATTTAAACTAGAAATGGTGCAAATGTGTATAAAAGCCTATCTAATCATAACAAAAGTTCAACATCATGTCAAATAATGTATTGATTTTATTTGTATTGCTTTTATTCTTTCATACTTAAAAATTTTTTTAGTTTGTACCTTGCTCTATTAATACTAAATTGACGGACTTCTGGACGACCTTTACAAATTTTTGTTTTTGTAATTTCAGTATGTCATCCTTATAGTGAACATGGGTTTTGGAAGAACTGAAATGCAAATCAAGTTTGTAAGTAAACAAAAAAATAAATTTTTACTGACCCTTGTAATATTTCACAACAAAAATTACTGAAAGATGTTACTAAATCAATCTTATTGTATTTGATCTTTTGGGGCAAAGAATTATTATGAAAGATGTCACATTTATTGTTTGTACATCAATTTAATTTTGCATTATACAACCTTACCTACAAATATTTTTGATTTAAGTTAGCAAACTGAGAGCTAATATTGACTGTACTCAACCATTGTTACATATGTAGTCCACTGTATGTGCATAAATGCTCACCATGATTATCTAGAACTGTAATAAAGTAAGATAACATAAAAATAAATAATAAGATATTTAAAAGTTAGGCATACCAGTATTTGTTCTTCTATTTGTACTCAGTTTTGGATTAATATCCCTTGTTTGTATTGTTGGAATAAAGTAAAGTATGTCAGAAAGTTTGAACATTGATGTCATTCTTTGGCAACTAACTGGTCATGGATGGAAAATATTTTCATCTGATTACATCGTACTCTTCAGTACTTTCGCACCTAGTTGTAATAGTTGTGCAAAGAACTTGTCGAAGGCAATCTTGATGTGCACAATAAGCAATTATGTACACTCCGAAGAGATCAGACAAACAGCTGTCACTGGCTCCTGGTGTGCATACAACAGACACCAGCTTTCAAGGACCACTTGTATGGATATTCTTAAATTTTTCTTATATGATGGTGCCATGACATAAATCACCTTGATTGGAACCGTAATAAAAGATGCGTTAGTAAGTGTAAAGCATGCAACAATGAAAAGGTAGAGCATTCGAATTCCAATGTTTAATATTGATAAGCAAGGAAGCGATACAAGTAATCATAGTAACATAAACACAAACTACCAAGTACTAATCAGTATGTAGAAATCCGTTTCTTGTCAAGAGATGGGGATTTGAAGTAATTAAACCAGTGTCATGAAAGAACCACGAAATTATGATCCAAGAGATCAATCATCACTGAAACGTCTAGCGATGTTGAGTTATGCCTAAATAGGAATCGCTATTTCCAAATAATTTGGCATTGAAAGTAACACTGCCTTTAAATGAGATATTGCTGTTCAGAAAACTTGCCCTGGTATTGGTCTCGTCTAACATGCTTCTAAAGAGATACAGGAGCAATTAGTTGATTTGGAAAATAGGTCTTTATACAAGCATGTGATTTGAGAAATAATGCTTTAGCCAGTGTTAAGTAGGCCAGTTTTAGGAGGATTCCTTTAAATATGACTTGTACGACACCAACAGTCATCTTCAGTGTAAAAATGGTAATACGATGAACTCTTAATTGTTAAGCCTACAACGATAAAAAGCTTATCAAACTGCTCTCTAATCAAAAAATAAAAAAGCAAGAGTGACTCCCCTTATTATGTTTTTATAAGTACGAAGTTATAGGAGACAACCCTAAAAGCTATTCCTTAATATTAGAAGTTATTAACACCTTATAGAAGGTATTGATCGTTAGTGAGTTGTAGCATGGTGACACGTTCCTCAGCCCACAGAAAGCCTAGTCTAACATGTGCGGTGTTCATTTTACATGTGACAAGTAGATGTAAACAATTCTCTATGCACCTCGAGCTGCTCACAATTTATTGGCTTCAACACTTTAGAAAATATTAAACCTGCAATGGGAAAAATTAACTTAGCTGAGAACAACTAACAACAAACAAAACTTTCCTGAATGCCTTATACAACTTTATTTTTATTAGCGGCAATTTAGCCAAAACCCAAAACAAAATATATGTATTTGCCTCACTTTAAAATGTATAAACTATAGAACAAGACTACATCTTTACAGTCCAAACAATGATACATGCATCTGACAGTATCATAGTATACACATCAACACACGCACATTTTGTCTGCTAGAACGCTAAGGACTTTTCCGTGGGCTCGGTCCCGGGCATGTCTGACCGAACTGTGCTTACTCCACTTGATAAACTAGGGCCTGAACTTTAGTGTACGTGACTGCTTTCGGCTTGCCCCGGGGGTGGCGCTGGCAAGCGCTCAGGGCCAAAATCTAAGGACTGAAGACCAACACTGCAATCGAGTCACTCTAAGCCCACAACTCTTCTGTGTCTAAGGCAGGGAGCACGTTATCAGCTTCACTGATGAGTCGTGGTGTGCTCTTGGGATGAAACACCTTTTTTCTCTCTTATAGACGACCTCTTGATCTCTATAACCATACGACATTATCCAATATTTTTAGGCATTAATTAGCCAATACATACAAAGATTTTTTTCGAATTTGAATTTCTGCGCCTACAGTCTGCTGAAAAAATTATACGATTTTGAATTTGAATTCTCGCGCCTAGTAGTTCGCGGTGAGATCCAGACAGTGGCGCTATGTGCGATCAAGCATGAACTGTGATCGTGGAATAATGCTCAGACCAAGAGACCAACGCTGCTGCGTATAGCATGCAGCGCTCTCGCATACCTATACACTCTGAGTATACAAATAAGTATGTAATCTCGTCTGTCGCGAGAGCACGAACGAATGCCCATGCAATGAGCGCGTACAGTATACACATATATTACAAGAATACATGCGGAGTAAATCTGTGTAAAATCTCGTCTATCGCGAGAACGGCTAAAAATGCTCACCCACAAAAGTGCCCAACGCACCATAAGAAGTTTTCACTTCAAAAATTACAAATAATTCCTGTTTCTAATAACATGAAGCGTTTTTTTATACTTGAAACCATTACTGGATGTATAGGTAGTTTATCCTATTTTCTTCAAGTTAAATTACTGAAATTTTCCAGGATTAGTTGATAAAATATGTTCTCAAAATAGTTAGTTTGACAACTATAATTTTTAGTCTGATAACATACCTTATTTTGTATTTCATGAATATATCTTTGTACAAACTAGTTTTATGTATGATTATTGTTGTTGAAGCAGACATTGCTCTAATACGTAAAGATAACAGCATTGAACATCTGCAGTGCATGTTCACAATCACAAATTATTTAATTTTTTGATTAGTGGGACATTGATCCACCAACTTCACAGCCAGGAAACCAAAAAGCCATTTTTTGCAATCGATGTTTAAGATACTAGGAATAAGCAAACTATAATATTTGCCTTCTGACCAAATTTTAGCTCTAAAAATTGTATAGAACGCGAGTTATTGAGTTCCGAAAAAATGATTCAAATTGAAAGTTTTTAGAGATTTACGAAAAAATGGCTGAACCGATTTGAACCCAACGCAGCTCATTTTGTTCGTCTCAAAATTGCACATTTTTTTTGTATGACACTTTTTAATGTGTGATCTTATAGTTTTTTTCTAGACGCAAAAAAAATGTTTTGACCATATTTACCCTTTTGGAGGGCTCTTGCTGACATTTCTACTTGTAAAATTCTGTGTGTCTTTGTTACTATGTATTGGAACTACTACCTTTTTTTTTTTAAGCTAGTCAGAATTTTCGGGATATCGATATGATTGTAAGCTAATTTTACCATACTAATTCAGTTAGTTGGTTATTTATTAGGGATGAAAGATTTAGATTTATAAATAAATTAAGCCCTTATGAAACATGCCTATTCAATGGTTTTTTAGAAGTTTTAATTCGCCAATTTAGAATCGGGGATACTGTTGCAAATTTCACTGCTCATTTCAAATGTTTCTGTTTTAAGATCATTTAAGGTGGCTCCCACGCCTAGTGCCGTATCAAAATGGGGAGACTACAAATTAATCATTATTTTCTTTAAAATATGGTATAAAATCATCGTAGAGAGTGTTGTAAGCCATATTCTACATTTTATCTGTTACTTTAGTGAGTTAATATGAAAAAACATAAAAGTTTTATGGTGCCCTAATTGATGAACTGTTACGGTACGCTCCTAAGTTCAAGAGTAGTTATACCTATATATATGTACTCTGCAGAATGCAGACAGCTGAGAGCTGACTTGCACTCGCAACTGTATACTTAGTCTCCGATTATTTAAAGATTTTGTTAGATAACAAGACACTTTTCTCATGTCATCGAAAACTGCGTAATAATATGTACAAGATAGTATGTTTCTTACACCTCACGTGTTATTTATATATGTGCAGCAGTAGGTTGTATATCGCGTAAGCTTGCATTCCTATCTAACCCGTCTTAAAACTACGATTTTGTAAGCATGATTTCTGAAAATTTTCATCGTCAACCTTATTTTTTTTTCATACGAATAGAAAGATGGGAATTCAAAGAATATAATTCAATTTTATTAACCTCGGTTGGATTATTTATAATTTTAACTTTGAGGCCACTGGAGCCACCTTAAGGACTACGAACGAAAAAGTGCCTTAAAAGTGTAAGTAAACAGTTTTTCTGTGACACAAATATCTAGAAATTGAGAAATATTTAATTTGGCAGTTTTACAGAGCAGCTGTTTTTTTGATAATTTAATAGACTAGTGTTAAAAAAATCTTTCAAGACTTTGCAAGAACTCTAAAAATTTAATCTTATGAGCTTAAAAATAATCTCATAATGTATGGTTTCGTGAATATTATAAAATATAATCGAACATGACCAACAAAAGTGTGGCAGTATATTTTTTCTGATTTTATTTTTTTTCTTCATAAACATACTTTTTTATTAACATGTATAGTCTTAGTTTATAACTTGTGACCAAAAACTCAGAGTATTCAGTTCAGAGTATGCAGTACATGTTTGTAACCGTGACTTCTTAATTTTAATTTTTTCATATTTAAAGGTGTTGGAGACCATGAGATTTCGACATGAATTTTCCTGAAAAAATAAATTATAAAGCCTTTGCATTCTTTAATTTAATAGGTTTACAGATAAGCTGCTATTGTAATATAGAGATGTATAAGAAACTTACAAGTGTGTTGATAAATTTCGGATGTTTTACGTTTTTTAATATGGTTTTTTATGTTCTTTTAACTTTTTGAAAAGTAATAATTAATTAAACAATCAATGTTTCTTGTAGTCTCACAGTTTTTACGTAAAACTACAAAAATATTTTGATATATTGCAAGTCTTGCTAAACATAAAGTTATTAAAACAACTTGAAAAATATTTTTATATGTATAGTTTTTACTTTACTTATACTGTACTTGTATTTTATATGTTTTTGGCAAGACTTAAAGTATATCAAATGTATTAATATTATCTTTCCTGCCTTAAATATATAACATATTACGTATTTTTCCAATAATTGTTGACTTTATATAAACTTTGAATTTCTAGTCTTACGACATGTATTTTTTTACTAGAAATATATACCTTCTGACTAACCTGTATACTTAAAGCTTGTTATTTAACTTACTGTTTATAGAATACATAAAAGATGTTAAACAGAGAAACAGTAGAAAAAAATTTTAAATCTAATTTCAATATTATGACCATTTTAACAGATCACGTCACTCTCGTTTATCCTTTTAATTTTGCATATTAAGCTATCACAATATCGAAATGCTAGTCTTAATACGATGCGTTACATTCTCACGACTATATCGTTCGAAAAATGTAAATTCATCCTTACAAAAATGTATATTTGTCATAACAAAGATGTCTATCAAACGTTTCTCTTAATTATTTATTCTTATAAACATGATTTTTTTTATCTCATAAATTTTATTTTACTATTTTACCATCTATAAGAGTATTCTATAAAAGCAAAAAAGGTTATGTTGTTTTGAGAATGCTATTATATGATTTTTTGAGGATGCCCCGAAACAACAAATTTTTTTTAAGGATGACTAAAAAAAAATAATAACTTTTTTAGAAAGCCCCAAAAAGACGAAATATGTTTCAAGGCATCCCTGGTTAAAGTATTGTATCAATCCTGCTGCCCCAAAAAAGTCAATCCCGAAAGCTTGCAATCCATACATGTGTATATATATATATATATATATATATGTATCAGGATACATTACAACCTCTTGAATACCAAATAAAAACTGCCCTAGATTTAAGTCTGTTCACCATTGAACTCTACATCTGCTGCCCTAGTAATCGCTGTTGGAATTCTAGATGCTCATTACCTAAGTGCTTGGATGCATTCTGGCCGCTTTAATTAATAATATAATATTAATTCATAACACAAGTGCTTATTACCCAATGACGTGGGTAGCTTACAGGCCGCTCTATAAAACAAGAAACTGTGAAATATCAACACGAGCTCCTATCACTCGATATTCTGCAGCGCTTACTGGCTGCTTCATCATATTATTATTCATTGATTATTTATCCAAGCACCTATCCTCAAAAGACCTACAGCGCTCACTGGCTGCTTACTAGAATTATAAAAATTCAAAATTAACAAAAAAACCTACTTTTTGATTACCTGGGGCTCGAGTCAGCCACTTTATTCCATAATTAAATGTTTATTAATAAAACAAGCACCATTACAAGATGACTTGAGCTGCTTACTGTCTGATGTTTTTCATGGGAAACTGATGTTTAATTATACGAGTGACTGTGTCCCAACGATTTAGGGCACCTACTGGCCGCTTGAATGAATAATAAAATTATAAATACCAGATAAGAACTGCCCTAAATTTAAGTTAGTTAGCCATTAAACTCTTCATCTGCTGCCCAAGTAATCGCTGTTGGCATTCTTGATGCTTGTCACCTAAGTGCCTGGATGCATCCTGTGCACTCTAATTGATACGATAATATTAATTTATAACACAAGTGCTCATTACCCGATAACACAGGTCGCTTACAGGCCAATATATAAAGCAATAAACTGTAAAACATCAACACGAGTGCCTATCACTCGATATTCTGCAGCGCTTTCTGGCTGCTCCATCATTTTATTAATCATTAATTATTAACACAAGCACCTATTATTAAAAAACCTACAGTGCCTTCTAGCTCCTTGCTAGAATTATAAAAAAAGCAACAATAAGAAAAAAGCCTATTTTCTGATTATCTGGGGCTCTATAGTCAGTCGTTTCATCCAAGTATGAAATGTTTATCAAAAAAACAAGCACCATTACGCAATGACTTGAGCTGCTTACTGTCTGATGTTTTTTATGGAAAAATTATAGTTAATTATACAATTGACTGTGTCCCAATAATCTAGAGCACTTACTGGCCACTGAAATAAATGACAAAATTATGAACCGTAACAAAAGTGTTTGTTTTTACTGCTTTATTTCTTCGTATGGGCTTACAAATGCTGGACAACACTTTACACAGAAGAAAAGGCATAAGGGATAGTCGCTTTGGCGTGTAGTCGTCGTCTTCTTCTTCTCTTTATCTGGTGTGGCGTGCGACTGTCCTCACTGAGCCCTCGTACACGAGTGAGTCTCACCGGCCGAGCGCGGTGACGCACGAGGTGGGGAGCCGGGAGAGAGCGCAGCGACCGACGTTGCATGGCAGGGCGCGGGACCCCACTCGGTCGGTGAGAAAACCCGAACATCCCGCCTGCCTCGATCCAAGAGCGAAACCCTAGTCACCACCCACCGCAGCCGGGGGAGTCCCTCGATCGTCTGTCGCAGGGAGGCTAGAGTCCGCAGGTGCCACAGGGAGACGCGCAAGCTTGACAATGGGCCGCACGTATTCGCCGGTGGCCGTCTTGACGGCAGCAGCACGGACTAGTCCATCGGATCCAGGGTGTATGCGGGTGATACGGCTCAGAGGCCAGCGTCCGCTGGACTGTAGCAGCGTAGGGTCAAGAAGAACCACCAGGATCCCCCACCGCGAAGTTCTGACGGACAGCGCTCCATTTTGGCCTCTGTTGGAGAGTATTTAGATACTTACGGCCCCAGCGCGTCCAGAATTGGGCGCGAACGGCCTTGACGAGCTCCCAGTGCGTGAGTGGGCCCAAATTCTCTGCAGCAGGGGTAGCTTCAACGATGGAGTCGACGGGAGCCCCGATGAGGAAATGTCCAGGCGTGAGCACTTTGAGGTCTGAGGGATCGCCAGACAAGGGCGTCAACGGGCGGCTATTCAACACGGCCTCAATCCCAACGAGAACCGTAGAGAACTCTTCATACGTTAGATAACGAGATCCGAGCACACGGCGTAGATGGCTCTTGGTCGACTTGACCGCGGCCTCCCAGAGTCCTCCAAAATGTGGAGCACCAGGAGGAATGAACTGCCAGGAAACCCCCTGGGAGGCAAGAGTCCTGGCGACTAGGTCCCAATTAAATTCTGCGCCCTGCAACGCCTCGCGAAGCTCCAAATCAGCTTGATGGAAGCAGGTGGCGTTGTCGCTCCAAAGCTCGGATGGTCGGCCTCGACGACCGGTGAAACGGGTGAGAGCACCCAAGAAGGCGACCGCGGACAGGTCCGATCATGGATGAGAAGACGGTGGTGCTCGAAACGCGCTTCGAGTAAGGCCCAATCCGTTGGATAATTGGCACCCATGGTCTGAACGGTGTCGAGAGCGGCCTTGACGACTCCGTCCACCAAGGATTTCAAATAAAACAGCCTCTCCACGTCGGTGAGCTGTTTATCGTCGTGGACGAGCGCGCGGAAGAGGTCCCGGAAACTTTCCCAATCCTCTCGCTTCCCCGAGAAGGAAGGGATGCTGATCTTGGGCAAGCGGGCTCCGTGTCTCGAGTTATGACGGTCCAGGTCGGCGCCACCCGGGCCAAGGAGAGGCGTGAGGGTGTTTCTTGCGTTGTAGAGGCGTGATCGAGAGGCGATATAGTCCGACTCTGCCGTCGAGTACATCTGGTCAAGAAACTCCAGCTTCTCGGGCGGCGGTGACTCTTTTTTTTTTTTTTTTTAAATTCTTTATTTGCTTAACAAAAATTACATATGTCTTAATCTAGGTGGCGCAAATAAAAATACTAAAAAAAGCCAAGCATTCGCAATAAGTGAACAGAGACATGACCTTGAAACAAGGTAAACTCGCAACTGAACAGTATGGGATTAAAAGATAAGTATATAGAAGGAGTAAGTGACTGAGACAGATCCGTCGAATGTCAAACAATATGTTATAATTTGGCGGCGGTGACTCCAGGAGACTCACGTGATTGGCCTGGAATGTATTCCAGTAGCCGTCGAGCAGCTCGAGCCTTACTTCCACGAGACCTAGGCTCCAGTTCGGGGGGTCGATCTTCTCGACGTCCCGTGCGAGCCGGCTGATGACGCCGGTGAGGGCGCTCTGGGAGCCGAGCAGGCTCGTCCAGTCGTCGTTTGATCTGAAAAAGCGATCACTAGCTTGACGTTTGCACGAAGCATGTCTTGCCTCCAGGCCATGAGCGGCAGGGCCATGTCATCGCCAGACGCGACACAGCTGTCGACGCGCAGCGCATCGACGGCAGACAAAACAGATAAAAGGAGAGTGAAAGAGAAAGAGTGTGAGATAAGTACCAAGAAAGGGCGGGGATGCTAGAAGTGACGTGCGTAGACCACGCGCGTGCCAACGCGCACGCAAGCTACACAAGCTTCGAAGCATGTCCCTCGGCGTCGACCCCCCGCGCCAGCGAAGCGCAACAGCTCCGCCGCGCGAGGCGGACGCCCGCGACACGAGGCCCACATGGCGGCCGCGGCCGATGAGGACACCGCCAGCGCTTGATCGCGACTAACAATGGCGGCCGCGAAAGAATCGCTTTCCGACGTTCGAATGGCGTCGAACAAAGCGTCGCATCGACAGCCGTACGGCCTTATCTCTGCCGTGGCTGAGCACAGCTGCTGGACCGCGGGCTCTGTGGCGACCGCGGCAGCCACCGTGTGCACGCTGTTGATAACGCGAGTGCCAGCAAGGCAAGCGTTAATGGCGGCACGACTTCGTCGCGGCCAACACCTGTATCGAATCGTGGGAACTGTGTCGACCACGACGACCTCCATTACACAACGTTTCTTTAAACTGTACTTACATTACGCTGTGTAAGTCGAATCGCAGACTGTGACCACCCTATCTGCGGCGTTGGCTGCTCTTCTTTTCGGGATCCGGCTCGAAGGACCAAATGTTTGTTTTTACTGCTTTATTCCTTCGTATGGGCTTACAAATGCTGGACAACACTTTACACAAAAGAAAAGGCATAAGGGATAGTCGCTTCGGCGTGTAGTCGTCGTCTTCTTCTTCTCTTTCTCTGGTGTGGCGTGCGACTGTCCTCACTGAGCCCTCGTACATGAGTGAGTCCCACCGGACGAGCGCGGTGACGCACGAGGTGGGGAGCCGGGAGAGAGCACAGCGACCGACGTTGCATGGCAGGGCGCGGGTCCCTGCTCGGTCGGTGAGAAAACCCGAACAACAAGTGCAAGCTTGTTATCTTTTAAAATTCTTATCAGACGTTCTAGACTTTTGTACTCATGTTCCCAAGTCATTGCTGTAAAGACCCTTGTTGCCCCCAACCTTATAACTCGTTAGTATTACTTGTTTGGGCTAATGTTCTTATAACTTGTACCATTTACCCACCAAAACAATCAGAGTCTGTAGTCCTTTAAGTTACATCCTTCTTAAACCCCCAATTCTTTATTAAATTACTCAGACCCACGCTCCCCAATGTTTATGAGACAAGGCAGGGGACCTTGGTTGCTCGATACCATTTATTTTTTAGGTAACAGAAAGCCGATAATCTATGTTTTCAACATTGATTTTACGTAATACTAACTTTTAGATAGTTAACTCCATACTTTTTTTTAAGTTATTTAGAACCAATGGACAAGGACCAACGTGACAACATTATCGCTATACATAACGCCATATACTTATGGTTTATATTTCAGATAAAATATACTAACGAACTTAAGACGCTTATATAAAATTCACATTAACAACAGAGGTTTGCGTCTAACGATGCTAGAATTAGGCAATATTGTGATCCGTACAAAATACGGAATACCAAAATTTAAAAAAATAGAAAAAAAAACACTAAAACGCCTCTAACTTGACAGTTTTTGCTTATAGCTTCTCAATACAGAGTTTGTCAGTATATGTACGTTTATATATATATATATATATATATATATATATATATATATATATATATATATCATAAATGTATGGAGATACGTTACAACCGCTTAAATACCAAATAAGAACTGCCGTAGATTTAAGTTTGTTAGCCATTAAACTCTACATCTGCTGCCCTAGTAATCGCTGTTGGCATTCTAGATGCTTGTCACCTGAGTGCCTGGATGCATTCTGGCCCCTCTTATGAAGGTGGCTCCAGTGGCCTCAATTTAAAAATTATAAATAACTTAACCGAGGTTAATAAAATTGAATTATATTCTCTGAATTCCCATCTTTCTATTTGTATAAAAAAAAATTAAGGTTGACGATGAAAATTTTAAGAAATCATGCTTACAAAATCGTATTTTTAAGACGGGTTAGATAGGAAATGCAAGCTTACGCGATATAGAACCTACTGCTGCACTTATATAAATAACCCGTAAGGTGTAAAAAATATACTATTTTGTATGTATTATAACGCAGTTTTCGATGACATGAAAAAAGTGTCTTGTTATCGAACAAAATCTTTAAATAATTAGAGACTAAGTATACAGTTGCGAGTGCCAGTCAGCTCTCAGCTGTCTGCATTTTGCAGAGTACATATATATAGGTATAACGACAGCTGCAATGTTGCCACATTCTTAAACTTAGGAGCGTACCGTAACAGTTTATCAATTAGGTTACCATAAAACTTTTTTGTTTTTTTATATTAACTCACTAAAGTAACAGATAAAATGTAGAATATGGCTTACAAACAGTCTCTGAGATAATTTTATACCATATTTTAAAGAAAATAATAATTAATTTTTAGTCTCCCCATTTTGATACAGCACTAGGTGCTGGAGCTACCTTAATGATATAATATCAATTTATAACACAAGTGCTCATTACCCGATGACGCAGGTCACTCACAGGCTGCTCTATAAAATAATAAACTGTGAAACATCAACACGAGTGCCTATAACTCGATATTCCCCAGCGCTTTCGGGTTGCTCTATCATTTTATTAATAAATAATTATTAACACAAGCACCTATTTTTAAAAAACCTACAGTGCTTTTTAGCTGCTTGCTAGAATTATAAAAAAGCAACAATAACAAGAAAGCCTACTTTCTGATTACCTGGGGCTCTAGTCAGTCACTTTATCTAATGATTAAATTTTTATCAATAAAACAATCACCATGACGAGATGATTTAAGCTGCTTACTGTCTGATGTTTTTTATCAGAAAATAATAGTTTATCATACAAGTGACTGTGTGTTAATGATCTAGGGCACTTACTGGCCACTGAAATAAATATTAAAATTATGAATCGTAACACGAGTGCAAGCTTGTTTTTTTTTTAAATTTTTTTTAGACGTCTTAGACTTCTGTATCCATGTTCCCGAGTCATTGCTGTAAGGACCCTTGTTGCTCACAACTCTTGAACACTTTAATTATTCCTTGTTTCGGCAAATGTTTTAATAACTTTTACAGCTCACTTACTTAAACAATTAGAGTCTGTAGTCCTTTAAGTTTTATCCTTTTCAAACCCTCGGGTCAGCGTCATTGACGGATGTACCCCTGTATACTCGTTTTCCGTGGAACATAAAAAGAATGAAATTCTACAAAGAGCTGACAAAGCAACGATATCAGATTAAAAAGTTAACATCAAACAAAGTGGAACTGTAGCAACATCCATTTCCATATGCAATACAGAAAATTAAATTAAGAAAAAAAAGAAAAAAGCCTAAAATGCTCCCGCTTTAACAGAACCAGATTACTACTATTCAGTTTATTCTTCAGGTACATAGAAATATACGTACATCTTATTTTATTAGGTACAAGTAACTACTGGCCTTGAATTGTATCAGTTAACAACTTAACTATACTTTACCTGCCCCAGTTATCACTATAGCTACCCGAGTTGCTTATTACGAGCAAATGCTTTTAACGATAATTGTGCTTCAAAACGTATTGATTTTTCTGAAAAAATAATTTGCTCAAACGTGGAGCGTTTTATGTCGATTAAAAAGCAATTCTTGATCAAATTACTTAGACCCACGCACCCCTATGCCTATGTAATAAGGCAGAGACCCTAGTCGCTTGTTAACATTTATTTTCAAGTAAAAAAATTGCCGATAACCTACGTATATAACATTTATTTTTACGTAATACTTATTTTTAGATAGTTAACTGAATTTTTTCTTTTTGAGTATTTTTCAACAAGAGATAAGGACCAACGAAGCAACGTTATCATACGATATAATCGCGTGTACACATGGTTGGTATTTCAATCAAGATAATAACATTCTTAAAACGCTCATTGATTAACTTTATTAACATAAAAGTATTGCGTCTATAAATGCTAGAACTTAGCAATATGATAGTCCTTAAAAAATATGAAATACTAAATAAAAGAAAAAAAAAGAAGACATAAAGACTCAAATGCCTTTGATCTATTTGTTACTACTTATAGCTTCTGTGTTTGGATTTCATCAGTATATATATAAATATATTTAAAAATATACATACATGGGACATTACACGTTAACTCGAACGCTCAAAAAATAGATTTTGCTTTTATCTAGCGCAATCGATAGTACTCATCGAGAAAACAATCCCCTAATTTTTTCAGATTTTTTAACCCACCTCATGACCGTCAGTGACGGTCACAAAATCGGAATTTTTTTCTCTAGACCGAAAATCATTATTTTTTCTCTGAAAAATAAAAAAAAAATGTACAATATAGGGGTGGTTTTTAAAGTACTTTTTTGCCTAGATTAAGATAAAAATATTTAAAAAAATTTTGGGGGTGGTTCACACCCCTAGATTGCAATTTTCAAGTTTAAAATCGAAATTTTAAAAAGTATGCCATGATTATTATTTATTTTTTATTATTCATCTTTTAACTTTTTTGATCCCTTTTTAACTCGTCAAAGCCACATAATGGGCGTCACCCGTTAACTTGCCCAAAACAAAGGTTTAGGGCAAAACTCCATGAATTTACCATTTTATCTTGTTGCATAACACAAAAATAATCAAGTTTTGTACGTATTCCTACGTTTTTGAGGTCACTGATTACGAATCAAGGGTTAAATTTAAAACAAACAAAATGGCGGATCAAATATGGTGGCCAATCTTTGTAAAATTCAAAAATTTTTTAATTCGAAAAATATAACTGTAATTTACATCAAATTCTACGTAAAAAACGTATTCTGTATATTTTTTATTGAAGTCGCAATTACAGAAAAAAAAATTCATTTAATTTTCCTTAATAGTAGTTAATGTATTCATTATTTACGATTGTGGTAATTTGTTCATGACAAGTTAGGATTCATTTTTATAACTTATTATTAACTTTGTCATTTTTGACACTGATTGCCAATTGAAAGTTTAATTTTTAAACAAAAAAATATCAGACTTTACATTGAAGCCATCTGTATTCCAAAATTTATTCAATATAATGTGGGTTTGTTTCGAAAATATATTTGTTGTATGTGTGCAAGAAAAATAAATCAGGAATGGTTAAATAATAGATTAAAAGATGTTCATTCTTTGTTTCATTTTTTTATTTCTAATTTACTAGTAATTAAAGATTTTTTTATTGTAGAATTAAACAAAAAAAAACTTAAGTGGCATCTTACAAGAAAAATTTGATCAATATTTTTATTTTGAATTACAGATAAAAAATCTTAATCCTTAAACCAAAAAACAAATTTTACAAAATTACAAAATTTAAAAATCTTCATAAAGGCCTGACTCAGAGTCAGAGTGTGTTTTTGCACGCACGTTACCATTTTCTAAAACAATAAGACAGTGCTTTTTCTGAAGAGATTTAATCCTACAGTTTTCAAAAATCTTTTGTTTAGTTTTTTTTTTATTTCATCGTAAGCTTTTGAGTCTTGGTATTCAAAATGAATACTTGGCAATCTGTTGTATTTTTTGTAAGAACACATGTATCTATTTTTAAAGCTGCAATTCTTATGTAAAGCCGTTTTCTTAATGATCTACTCCTGCCTAATCGAATGGTATTTCTAAATTCTCTAATATCTTTAAAGATTCAATCAACCGGTAATAATGTGTATATTATAAAAATAAGATCTTATCAATTTTTTTTTCTGTAACGGCGACTTTAATAAAAAATATACAAAATACATTTCTTACGAAGAATTTAATGTCAATTACAGTAGTATTTTGCGAATTTAAAAAATTTTGAATTTTACGAAAATTGGCCGCCATATTGGATCCGCCATTTGGTTTTTTAAAAATTCAACCCTTGATTCGTAATCAGCTACCCTAAAAACGTAGGAATACATACCAAACTTGATTATTTTTGTGTTATGCAACAAGATATAATGGTAAATTCATGGAGTTTTGCCCTCAACCTTAGTTTTGGGCAAATTAACGGGTGACGCCCATTATGCGACTTTGACGAGTTAAAAGGGGATTGAAAAAGTTAAGAAATGAAAAATGAAAAATAAATAAAAATCATGGCATACTTTTCAAAATTTTGATGTTAAACTTGAAAATGGCAATTTAGGGGTGTAAACCACCCCCAAACATTTTTTCAATATTTTTATCTTAATCTAGGCGAAAAATACTTAAAAAGCCACCCCTATATTTTACATTTTATTTTAATTTTCCAGAGAAAAAATAATGATTTTCGGTCTAGAGAGAAAAATTCCGATTTTGTGACCATCACTGACGGTCATTAGGTGGGTCAACAAATCTGAAAAAACTAGGGGATCGTTTTTTCGATAAGGACTATCGATTGCGCAAGATAAAAGTAAAAGCGAAATCTATTTTTTGAGCGTTCGCGTTGACGTGGAATGTCCCATATATATATATATATATATATATATATATATGTCTGTTGATAGATTACAATCGCTTGAGCACGAATGAAAACAACCCTTGTTTCGTGTTCGTTGGCCATTGAACTCTACCTCTGCTACTCTAGTGATCGCTGTTGATATTCTAAACGCTCCTTACCTGAGAGCTTAGATGCATCATGGCCGCTCGAATTATTAATATAATAGTAATTTATACCACGAGTGCTTATCACTAGATGACGCGGGTCACCTACAGGCTGCTCTATAAAACAATAAACTGTAAAACATCAACATAGGTGCCTATGACTTGATATTCTGCAGCGCTCACTAACTGCTCCATCATATTATTAATTATTAATTATTAGCACAAGCGCCTATTATCAGAAGACCTACAGTGCTTTTAAGCTGCTAACTAGAAGTATAAAAATGCAAAATTAACAAAAAAGCTTACTTTTTGATTACCTGGGGCTCGAGTCAGCAGCTTTATTCAATAATTTTATGTTTATTAATAAAACAAGCACCATTAAGAGATTATTTGAGCTGCTTACTGTCTGATGTTTTTAATGAGAGAATAAAAGTTAGTTATACAAGTGACTGTGTCCCAACGATCTAGAACACTTACTGGCCACTGAAATAAATGTTAAAATTATGAATCGTAACACGAGTGCAAGCTTGTTTTTTTTTTCATTTTTTTCAGACGTCTTAGACTTTTGTACCCATGTTCCCGAGTCATTGCTGTAAGGACTCTTGTTGCTCACAACTCTATAACACTTTAATTATAACTTGTTTGGAAAAATTTTTTTATAACTTTTACAACTCACTAACTAAAACAATTAGAGTCTGTAGTCCTATAAGTTACATCCTTCTTGAGCCCTCATTCTTTATCAAATTACTCAGATTCACGCACCCCAATGCCCATGTGATAAGGCAGGGGACCCTAGTCGTTTGTTGGCATTTATTTTTTCGGTAAAAAAAAGCTGATAAGCTATGTCTTTAACATTTATTTCATGTTATATTATTTTTTTAATAGTTAACTGGATACTTTTTCTTTAAGTTATTTAGAACCAAGGGACAAGGACCAACGTGACAGCGTTATCGATCAATATAACGCCATATAGTCCAAGCTTATATTTAAGTTAAGATACTTACGTACTTAAGACGCTCATATAAAATTAACATTAACTACAAAAGTTTGCATTTGACAATGATAGAATTGAGCAATATTGTGTTCTGTACAAAATATGGAATACTAAAATTGAAAAAAAACAAAAAAAAAAGACTACAACGCTTCTGATTCAACAGTTACGACTTATAGCTTCTCTATATAGATTTCGTTAGTATATATACATATAAATGTATGGAGATACATTACAACCGCTTTAATAGCACATAACAACTGCCCTAGATTTATGTTTGTTTGCCATTGAACTCTATATCTGCTGCCCTAGTAATCGCTGTTGGCATCCTACATGCTTGTCATCCTAAATGCTCGTCACCTAAGGGCCTGGATGCATTCTGGCCGCTCTAATTAATTGTATAATATTCATCCATAACACAAGTGCTTATTACCCGATGACACGGGTCGCTTTCAGGCCGCTCTATAAAATAATAAACTGTAAAACATCAACACGAGTTCCCATCACTCCATATTTTGCAGCGCTTACTGGCTGCTCCATTTTATTATTAATAAATAATTATTAACACAAGCGCCTATCATTGAAAGACCTTTAGTGCTTTCTAGCTGCTTGCTAGAATTATAAAGAAAGCAACAATAACAAGAAAGCCTATTTTCTGATTACCTGGGGGTGTAGTCAGTCACTTAATCTAATGATAAAATGTTCATCAATAAAACAAGCACCATTACGCGATGACTCAAGCTGCTTACTGTCTAATGTTTTTTATGAGAAAATGATAGTAAATCATACAAGTGTCTGTGGCCCAATGATTTAGGGCTCTTACTAGCCGCTGAAATGAAAAATAAAATTATAAACCGTAACACGAGTGCAAGCTTGTTTTTTTTAAATTTTTTTCAGACGTCTTAGACTTTTGTACTAATGTTTTTGAATCATTGCTGTAAAGACCCTTGTTGCTCACAGCTGTTTAACACTTTAATTATTACTTGTTAGTGCAAATGTTCTAATAACTTCTACTATTTACGAACAAGAACAATAAGAGTCTGTTGTCTTTTAAGTGACATCCTTATTAAACTCAATAACCCAATAACCCTATAATCCTTTACTATAACTGGGGATTATCAAGTGAATTTTTAACTTTGTCTACCAATGCAATTTATATGGACAACAATTTACGACCTTACATATGTATATATAAAACTAAAGATATTAAGACATGACTGAATCATGAGGCATCCAATTCTCACAAATACAATTAGTGACTACGATTTCTGCTGCTGCAAGAGAATCTATTTCTATCTTACCGATGACAAATAGGAGAAAGAAGATTAGAAAAATTTCTAGTTTTAGTTCTTATGCAAGCTAAAGTCCTAAGGCGGCAGATCCTTATCATTATACTGTAGTGCCATATTTATCGTAATAAGTAATAACTTTTTTATTGTATATTTTTTTTTCAAGTGATAAATAAATGTTTTGTGTGTTTTGTAACGTTCTGTAAACAAAAAATTATAAACAAAGAAGTGAAATGAAGGAAATACAAAAGAATGAAAAAAAAAGTAATGGAATTAAATATGAGAGAAAAAGAAATAAAATATGAAAAAAAAAGAAATGAATAAAAGGAAATTAAATAACATAAAATTAAACAAGAAATGGAAACAAAATGAATAAATAAATAAAATATAAAGGGATTAAAAACAACAAACCAGGAGGGATAAATGGGTCATGGGACCCATGATAAGAACAAAGTTCTTTAAACGTGACATAAGTATAAAAACACTATTTCCCAGGTAACAAGGGGGTCGCCAGACCCATATAAAGAACGAAGCTCTATTAACGTTAGTACTTTATTTATGTAGTTTACTAAACAGAAACTTGAAAAACAAATTTAAATAAAATAATAAAAATAGTTCAGTACTTACGATGGTTGAGCTTCGTGAGTACTGTATTTATGCACGACGTTTTTACGAAGTTAAACCATCGTGAGTACTGTTGGGAGATAACCACCGTGAGATAACCATCGTTAGGTCGTGACCTGGGATATCAAATGGGTCAGGACGTTAGGTTTTTTGGGTGACAAAATGGGTAATTGGGTCAGCAAAAATGGGTAATTGGGTCACGAAAATGGGTAATTTGGGAAATAGCCGGGTAGAACCTATTTTTTCATTGTTTTAGAGCGTTTTAGCTAGGTTTGGACGCTTAAAACGCTAAAATGACGAAATGACAGTACGATTCGTCAGCAGTTCAAACGCTAAAATGACGGACTGACAGTACGATTTGCCTGCAGTTCCTCAGAATTTTGTTTAATAATAAAAAACGGATAGTTTTTATATCTTAATTTTTGTTTGAATAGAAACAGTAGCTACATAATGATAATGTTGGAAATACTGGACCAACAATATTTTTCATACACCTAAATCTTAATAAAGACTTATTAATATATGATTACGTTAATTGACATGTAAAACTTAAATTTTTTTTACTATTGTCTATTTCGACTGAAGTATTATCCAACTTTAACGATGAATACTGACTTGTTCCCAAATCTGATATTAATTTAGGATGAGAATTTTTATTCATATCTTGCATTACGATTAATGTGTTTGAAGATTTAAGAATCACTCTTGACAAATTCTGTGCTTCATTAGAGTTACTTGATATATACTCGTCCACACATACTTTAAACTGCTCGATCTCCTAATTCTTTGCACACAGGGTTTGAATCATATAAGATTGAAATTGATGTAAATGCTGTTGGTGTTCAATCATCGCTTCTAGTTTTTTCAAAATTTCATTAGTTTTTATTTCAACGCTATTCTTTGTAATCTTCTTCATCAGCCAATTTCTCAACTGCATTCGAAACTGAATCAGGTCGTTATGTAGTGATGTAAGTCGCTGGTAGTCTTTGCTGTCATCCATGTTTTTCATAGAGGAGAGAACTGAAGAAGAAAGGCCAAGAATTAAAAATGAAAATTTTTAAAAATAAGTTTTATGCATTCCTACTTTCGGTCTTATTTAGAATATTATCTAATCATCGCAGCTTGCTATCTACATAAAATTGTATAGTATTATGTAGTGCCAAAAAAGCTGCAAGATCGCTCTACTATTGGCATGCTCTTAATATGGCTTTTAAGCAGTGGTGTCTTTTGTACATACGACAACATGATCATGTTAGGGTCAGGGATATGTGGGGTAGCTTGCTCTTGTCTTATATCTGTTGGAATATGTATCAAGGCATGCGTTGTACCGAAACCCTCAAAGTAGTATAATGGGATCTCATATGAAAATGTAAAAAAAAACGTATTTTATCGAATGTTACATACACATACTGGCCAATCAAAGTGCGAAATTTCTTATAGCAATTATTAAAAAAAAATTTCTGAATGTTAAGAATAAGTGCAAGATTTTAAATTACAACATGAATGCAAAACGACTAAAACTATGCAAGTGTAAGAAAATTTAATCATTTCACTAAATAATGCTTATCGAAAAATAAAAACATGTCTTTAAAACAGACTTTTAAGCGTACTAGAATATACAAATGTTACTATTACTAAGGGTTAATACGAAAAAACAGCTTCTAATTAGAAAACTTAATGCTTTTTTGTCACTATCAAAGTGATCATAAATATATTTGTGTATAAATATATGACATTTCATAAAAACTTTTTACATTCCTGCAAATTAGTTCACCAAGAGATAATAAAGTACATAAGATTTTCTCAGTTAGTTAATAGTAAGGGTAGTTAAATAATAAGAATATTATTTATCTATTTGACTATTATAAGCTACATAGTTTTCATTAATTTAAGTATATTAAAGCCTTTTTTTAGAATAAAGCATGAACTAAAAAAAAAAATATTCTATGAAAGAAATTTTATACGTGTGTTACCGTAATTTATAAAATATTCGACAAAATAAAATGATTTGTATCTGAGACTAACATCTTTTAAAGTGCACGACTAATTTTTTAACCTTTTATAAAAAATCAACTAATTGGAAGAGAAGGTCATAAAACTAGTTTAAAATAAAACTTTCATGGGGTATGTTTTTATACACTAGCTAATTTCTCGTGCTCTATGGCCTTTTATTAAATTATTATGGCCTTTTTTATGTCCTTATTTTATAAAGAAGAAGTTTTGTATTTATGCTTTATAATTTTACAGAAAAACTTTTGAAATTTAATTTTTATGCAACATAACATGTTGATACTATTGGAATACCTTGTAATTAAACGTTGTAAAAATAAACTTTTAGTATCGAATTACACTTTTATTTTAACTAAGAGAAAAGTACTCCACAACGAACAATCCTTTTCCATTATGGAGCCATTTTTTAAATTTATGTTAGAGCGTGTTTTTGTTATTAAATCGTGATTTGTGAATAGTCTCTTTACTTAAACAACTATTTATTTCAAGGTTCTTTATAATTATGAAATCATAAACATGTTGAGTGGGGTAAAATCAGCAATAAAAGAAACAATTCAAATACAAGATTAGTTATAATTATTCATTTGTCTTAAATGCTACAATAAATAATAAAGAACTTAAAGAATAGGAAAGTTAAGTAAATACCTATTTATCGAGAAACAAAAGCTTATTATATTCCAAAAGTAAATCCACATGTAATCTGCTACTTAAAATTTTTTCTGCCTGTTTGTGCTGTACCTGCTCTCACCACAGGCGTTACGCGTGTTATCTAACTAAAAACAACAACCGTATATTGTGTAACGCATAGCATAACACTGTCCTAATACTAATAAAACTTTTCCAACTTTTACGACATATTATAACTTCTACAGCATTATTTTTCAGCACTTTACCAAATACTACTACTACTACTACTACTACTACTGCTACTGCTACTACTACTACTACTCCCGGGTGGGGTTTTCGCTAGTTTCTCCATACCGGGCGCTTCCCCGGGTGGCGGATAGGGGCATCCTCTTGAAATAAGAGGTGACGATGGGCAGCTGGGGTGGCTCTCTATGGTGGTGGTCAGGGGCGTGGATCGGGTGGCGTGTGTGGCGCTGGCGTGTGTATCTGCGGCGGTGTGGACGGGGGACTAGTGCCCCATGCCTCCATCGGTGTGGATGTATGGGCCGGCTCTGCTTGTGCTCCTTGTTCTTCGCTTTTTGCTGCTTCCGTGAGTGGCACTCCATTGCTTGATGCGGGCCAACAAAAACTAGCACCCGTCGTGTATAGAAGTAAGCGGCGGTTAAAACATTTTTCTCAGATACATGCATCACACACTCTTACTAAACAAACACAGGGACACTTACGGATTGTTCTGGGTTGCGTGTGGCGGGTCCTTTTCCGGGCTTGCATTGGGGGCCCGGCCACGGGTTAAGCCGGATGATGAGGCCCGGGTAAGTCTGGGTAACCACATCTGATATGGCTGTACGCCTCATGAACAAAAAAGACGTGGTGGGCCGACTAATCTAGGCTTACTACCACTGAGGAGGCTATATGGCGGCACCTTAGTGCCTTACGCCAGCCCGTTTTGTCGGGTTGTCTGCGTGGTCTCGAGACTGTACGCCTGCCGCTCGTCTCGCTGGAATGACCGTTGTGTACCAACAAATACATACATTACACACGAACACCCTTCTTACACTTGTTACTCAACGCCAGGGCAGTCTCCGCGGGTGGGACTGAGGAAGAGTGGCGACTCCCGGCCGGCCCGAGCAAGTAGCATCTCTCTCTGGTAACAGAGAGGGCTGCTGCCCTGGTTTTAACCCTTTCCAAATGCTTATTTCTAGGAAAAAAAGGGTAGTGCTGGCCTTCTCGGGTCAGTACGAAACTAAAAAGATGCCAAAATGAAAAACGTCGATGTAAAACAGGTACCCCAGGCGGTAACCTCTCTGAGGGAATCCGCCGTCAGTTCTGATCCGGTGAAAGCCCGGGTGACTGACGCAGGCCCCACGGATTCTGGGGGGGGCCACAAAGACGTGTCTCATGGCCAACAGGGACTGCTAAATGTTCCATGGCCTTTCTTTTCAGACAAAGGACGACGAGGAAGCCTGTCGAGTATAGGCACTAACGACACCGAGGTTAGCAAGGTGTCGGTATTTAGCAACCAGACCCAGGAAGAGCTTGCCTCTTTAGAAGAAAGTGCCACTAGGCTCGGAGTAAAGCGACAGCAAGTTGCTGATAAAGTCCAATCAGCAACGAATGACATTACAGAGACGCTAAAACTGATTAATGATAAGTACGGCAACACAGCGAACGCTGTCAAAAATGGGCTCAAAGCGGCGCTTAAGCATCTTCAAGAGGCAGAGGTGCTAAGAGAACGCTGTCTTACTGAAGAAGATTTGTACATGAACGCTTGGAAGTCGTCATTTGAATCCCTGCAGTGGAGGGAAAAAAGGCGAGATAATTTCCGTCGGCATGTACAGAAACGAACCCTGAACACTGCCTCAAAGGAAATAGAACGAAGTAAGAGAAACAGGAGCCCATCGGACAGCCCTGAAAAACGCCAGCATACTATGTCTTTAAAGAAAAAGAAGACAGGTAGTGGCAAACAAGAGGAAATTCCCCTGAATGACAAAACAAGCCAGAAGAAAAAAGTGGACCCCACAACAACAGTAGTAGTAAAAATGGCTGAAGAGCAGACCTTTGCAACGGTGCTGAAGACTATGAAGGCGAACTTTGACCCCGATAAGGCTAAAGTGGCAGTCCAAAGTGTTGTCACTACAAAAAAAGGAGACATACTTATTAAAGCCAAAGGTGTAGAGAATGCTACTGCATTCTCACAGCAAATTGAAAAGTCGGTAGCCGGACAGGGTACCGTGAAAATGAGCGACAGAAAAGTGACATTAGAGGTCCGAGACCTGGATGCCATTGTAGAGGAAAATGAGGTCAAAGAGGCTTTCGCTAGGACTTTTGGACATCAGAGCCAGGAACTAGAAGTTGCTCTTTTAAAGCCAAATGCCAGAGGACAGAGGCTGGCTTTAATCAAGGTGGACAAAACAACTGCCAGACAAGTAGGAAAGGAAGGCAGGTTACGAGTTGGCTTTGTAAGCTGCCGAATTCGAAGAAGAATCGAAGGAACAAGATGTTTTAAATGCCTGGGATATGGACACGTCTCGGGCAACTGTAAGGAAGAAAACAGATCCAAGCTTTGCTTCCGGTGTGGAAGCTCAAACCACCGGAAGAAAGAGTGCCTAGGTCCAGCACGGTGCTTCCTTTGCCCAACAACGGACAACAAGCACGAAGCAGGCAGCGGAAGCTGCCCTTTATTTAGAACAGCCCTGAAAGAGGCCAGGGATAAGGCCCAAGCAGGGTCAAAATAAGGCAGAAAGGCCTTCAGTAGAAAGACAGGCTTATGTGGACCCACGCTGCGCTGGGTACTTTTTACCTATCAGCAAGGGAAAGCATTAAGCTTATAGTGGTGCTGGCTGAGTAGGCGGCCTACTATGAAGCGCTAGACAAGATGCTGGTCCTCAGGGACCCCGAGTCCTTTTCAGGACTTGAGAGCATCAGCACCTCTAGCAAATGGTGGCGAGTTAGCTCGTTAATGCTGTGAGACGCGATGGTCTCCCTGGTGGCTCCACCCTGAAGTAATGCTAACGCGGTTCCGGGGTGGATCAAAAGCCACGTGGCATGGGGGGGGGTTTTAGTGGGTATGGGTGGTCTAATAAAAAAAATTCACCGAGTTCCACACAACCGCTGTCCCTGCGGTGTGCCTCAATGCATTTCCCCTCCCGCCACAAAAAAAAAAAAAAAAAAAAAAAAAAAAAAAAAAACAACTACTACTACTACTACTACTACTACTACTACTGCTACTACTACTACTACTAGTACTACTACTACTAATACTACTACGACTACTACGACTACTACTACTACTACTACTACTACTACTACTACTACTACTACTACTACTACTACTACTACTACTACTACTACTACTACTACTACTACTACTACTACTACTACTACTACTACTACTACTACTACTACTACTACTACTAATACTACAACTACTACTCCCGGGTAGGGTTTTTGCTAGTTCCTCCATACCGGGCGCTTCCCCGGGTGGCGGATAGGGGCATCCTCTTAAAATAAGAGGTGACGATGGGCAGCTGGGGTGGCTCTCTCTGGTGGTGGTCGGGAGCGTAGATCGGGGGGCGTGTGTGGCGTTGGCATGTGTACCTGCGGCGATGTGGACGGGGGACTAGTGCCCTATGCTTCCATCGGTGTGGATGCATGGGCCGGCTCTGCTCGTGCTTCTTGTTCTTCGCTTATTGCTGCTTCCGTGGGTGGCACTCCATTGCTTGATGCGGGCCAACAAAAACTAGCACCCGTCGTGTATAGAAGTAAGCGGCGGTTAAAACATTTTTCTCAAATACATGCATCACACACTCTTACTAAACAAACACAGGGACACTTACGGATTGTTCTGGGTTACGTGTGGCGGGTCCTTTTCCGGGCTTGCGTTGGGGGCCCGGCGACGGGCGAAGCCGGATGATGAGGCTCGGGTAAGTCTGGGTAACCACATCTGATATGGCTGTACGCCTCATGAACAAAAAAGACGTGGTGAGCCGACTAATCTAGGCTTACTACCACTAAGAAGGCTATATGGCGGCACCTTAGTGCCTTACGCCAGCCCGTTTCGTTGGGTTGTCTGCGCGGTCTCAGGACTGTAAACATGCCGCTCGTCTCGCTGGGATGACCGTTGTGTACCAACAAATACATACATTACACACGAACACCCTTCTTACACTTGTTACTCAACGCCAGGGCAGTCTCGATGTAAAACACATATGAGCACATTACGAAATATTTTTTACGTTGATGGCAGTAAGATTTTTAAAATAAAATAGTCGAATATAACTAATCAATAACGAGGTAGTTTTACCAGTAAGGTCCTAATTTTTCTTATAATTTAGTCAAATAAATCCATGAATAAATGTTAATTAGGTAAACAAATAATTTTTTTATCGTTGGACTAACACTCAATACAAATACTACAACATAAACAATAGGTCAGTAACACAAGAAACCAACAACAAAATTTTTGTAATAAAAAATTTAATTTTTGTAAAATAAGAAACCAGAAAAATTTTGGACTTAAATTTTTCATCATAATTCCCCAAAGTATTTAACTATAAGAACTACTACTTTTACAATAACAACTGCTACATGCTAATAAAAAAATGCATCCTTCTCTCTTTCTTGTTAAAATTTTTTTCCTGTAGACTTTATAGTTAATATGAATTAAAACTAGAAGGGAAGAGCAATACTTACTCAAGTCTGACATTAAAGCTATTCTATGGATAACTTACATTTCTCACATACTCACAAGTTTTGCAGAATCAAAAAAAGCCCTTACCTTATATTTAATTAAAGATTCGTTAAAAAACGATAACAACAAACCATTTCATATAATTAAATAGAAAAAGGTAATATTTACGGTCCATGTAAATTCAAAAACAACAATGCTCGAATCATTAATAATTGGACATCTACTTTTCTACTGTAATAATCCTACAGGATTTGACTAAGCAAAAATAGATTAAATTTTAGCAACACTTTTTTTCATCAAAAAGGTTAATCAAGTTTTTTAAATTTTTTATCAGGTTTTTTATGTATACGTAGGTATAAAAATGTGCGTCAATAAATGTAATGGATTATAAATGTGATGCATGTTGATTCTAAACATTATGAATAACGTTTACTTCAAAAAAGTTATAAGATTTAATAACTATATAAGTATAGTCCAACTATTAATAAATTTTAGTTACATTAAACGTGCCCTAATGTAAAAAAAAAAAATTGGGAATCAAAAAACTGCAAATTGCTTAGTATTATACTTGCATACGTATATATATAGATAATAATATGTGTTTTAAGATAAAATGTCATTAGCAATTGAAAACAAAACCATTTATCTTTACTTATTTATTATTTACGTATTTGCTTAAAGAGAATTCATATCATGGACCTAACCAGACCTCTTAAATAATTCGAACCCTTAAAATGATAAAAAAATCATCAAACAATTAATTACCCTTTTATTGAGTAAAGTTTAGTATTCAAAACAACCATCTGTCTGAGCTACAGGCCCATAATAGATTCTCAAATAAACTTAGTATCAAATCCGTTTAACTAAAATAGAATATTTTCCATACTACTACTTGCACTCGAATTAGAACTTTAAGCGTTGGCTCTGAATTTATTGAAAGATCTGCCAAATAGCCACATTAACCGATTTTTCTTCTAACTCTTGTATTAAAATTGGCAATATCATTATTTTTATTATTACTTTCATTATTGTCATCTTTATCAGTAAGGTACGTGATGACCAATACTTACAAGAAACAGAAAAAAAAAACTAATTCATTCAAATTTAGTGATATGCATGTATTTTTTCGTTTTCGTACATTCTTATGAACTTAAATATTTCAGGAAAAAACAAGATCAACCTGCAATAATTAGAGTTTAAAACGTTCGCACTTGATATATTATGTCTAGCCTACTTGACTACGTAAATAAATAAGAATATTTCCATTGATTGTATAAAAACTTGCTTGTAAATAATAGCATAGAAAAAAGTCTGCATAAAAAAATCGAGATACAGCAGAAAAAAGGGGTAAACTGCGTCAAGCTTTTGCCCTTTCTGAGCCAGCAGAAAGTTGCCAATCTTTCTCGCATCGATAAGCAGGTCCTGGATAATTTTTGTCGCCGTCTGTCTCATCTGGTATCAAGTTCAAATGCATAGGTGATCGTAGGCTTCTGTCTTAGTAATCGCAGGTATGCGCTCGCCTTGTATCCCAAAGACGCTTCATCGAACGCCCCTGTTCCTTCCACTGATCACGTGAAACGTGGCACGTTTGTTAGGGCTAAAGGTAATGCTGGTCGTCGCACGTTCCTCCGCCTTCTTTCTTTCTCCGCAGTTCTTAATCAAAGCGCCGTCGACCGCGTAAAACATACTGTTGTTCTATTGTCCCTGTAGCGTGTAGCCCTCACTTGTCGCTGTTATAACTCGAAGTGAGACCCCCAGGGTTAAATTAGACATGTCAGGGCTCAGCGGACAGCCCTGACGCACGCTGACCTCGATGTTTATCGGGGCCATGGTGCTACTTTCCACTCGTACGGCCGTAGACGAGTTCGCGTACAGCGACCTCAGGGTGTGCCTTACTTTGTGCGGAAGGCCATAAGTTTTAACAACGGTAATTTAGCAATATATATCAAATGTGTGTTAATTTCTATTAAATCATCGACAATCAGATACCTAACTTTTTTGTGCGTAGAATATTAATATTATGTCATATAAAACGAACAAGCAATGGTGATTTTAAACTTATTAGTTATTGATATTCATTTTTAATGCATTGTGCAATTTGCCGATAAAGCATCAGCAGTTAAAAATCCAACTAGAGATCAAAATCACACAAGCATAGCTGTGCATCATTAGTAACATTGTACTGATGTAAATAGAAAATTTAGTTTATGAGATTTAAAATCTCGCGCTTTAGGATATTCTCTTACCTATAAGGGCCAATCATAAGCGTGCGCGCGTCTATTAATACACCAATAGACTCTGTTTATACTTACCTTTGTCCAGCAGCTTGCTGCTGCTACGGTTATCGTTAGTCAGCCTCAAACGCCCTTTTCGGTAAGTCGCTTTGCGCTTGTGTTATAATTTTCACGTGTATTGTTTTATATAAGATTACTGTAACGAAAACGATTCACTATTTCGATTGACACGTAATTTCTCAGTCTGACTCAAAAATTAGTTCTGCCTTTTTTTATCTTGCATGTAAGCAAGTATTGTGACTTGTTAAAGTAGAATTGAATAGAAAGATTGTTCTTTATAATAAACGGCTAAAGTGTTGAAAAGTGTGTTGTGCATTAATTATTGTGTCCTTTTATTACATTTGTTTTCACGCTCCCCCAAATCCGGCGTGCGATACAAAAAAATATACAGTCCACTATCTTACTAAGTTCAATTTCGAACATGGTCCTTCGAGCCGGATGTGGGGAGGTGAAATATAGGTGTAGGACATTTTCCTTTTGTGTAAGACACATGGTCGTTTTATCGGCCATCTTGGCTTCTTTTCATGTTCTCGGGTGACGAGGCTGACGCGGTCAACGCACTGGCCCGTAGTCCGTACGCACACACACACACACTTATAGCCATATCTCTTTCTCTCTTTTTTTTATTCGTTGTCGTCGGGTGCGAGCGAGTCCATTGTTTATTTTGGGGACTCACTGCTGCTCATACTTTGGTCGTCATCAGCGTAAGCTGCTGCCTGCCTCTGCAGGCTATTGTGACAATACCACTGCTGCTGCCTGCCTCTGCAGGCTATTGTGACAATACCGCTGCTGCTGCTCATACTTTGGTCGTCGTCAGCGTAAGCTGCTGCCTGCCTCTGCAGGCTATTGTGACAATACCACTGTTACAACGTGTTATGTTCATGGCTTTTATGATTAAGTTAAAATCAAAGAAATACGGCTTTCTTTCGCATGAAACAGAAACTTACCCACATGATGTACGTTTAGCTTACCTACATACTTCCGCAATGAAAAATATTTCCGTAAGTTGCATTCAAAAAAGTAGATCATGGAAATAAAGACATTAGTATTGATAATGCGTAGAAAATAATTAATAATCACTGTCCAACAATATAGAAACCCACAATTGATCTCGCGTAAATTTTTGGTAGGCGCAAAAACAAACTGCACCGTCTACTTTCAGATTTCTTAATAAAGCCGCTTGATGCTTTTAGCCTCCTGCACCCTCTGTCCCGTTCACAAGTCAGCTATTGTTGCCTCACACCTCCCAATTCTCCGGCCTCTCTCCTTAATTTACCGAGGTAGGGGTTGATCCATGGCAGATCTCCTCGAGCGTAGCTCTAAAATCATGACAGCTTGCCCGCGAAATTTAGTTGTTAGGTTGCGACGTGCCACCGATTCACCATCACGCCTACTTCTTGTTAGGCACTTCCTTGAGCCGCCTGCCCGAAGGCTTATGTCTGTGTTGCTGACCGCGCGAAACACCCATGCCTATGCCTTCAAGAAGCTAATAAATAATTGACCAACGAGTTGAGTTCTTTTCGTGACGCAACTCCTTACCAGCTTTTTAATGCTACGTAACAATTGTGTATAAGCAGGGAGAATGCTGAGCTGTGCCCGCAAATCTTCATACACTTGCGCTTATCCCAAGGCCTCGTCCTTGCGAGCAGGGATAAAAGAAGTCCTCTCAGCAGCATTGTAAATGCTACAATGTCCTGCCGGCTACTCTGCATCCTGCTTTGCAGGATTATGATTGCGCTTCAACAACAAGGGACCTGCAGCCACCAGTGCCAAGCCCAAAGTGACACTGCGGCCAGGTTCAGATCTGCCATTTTCGCTAATAATGTTAGTGTTACCCCTACTCACCGCGATAATTGCCCTTAGAGATGCAAGAAACAACTTGCTCGATGAGCCCGCCAGGACGCCCCTAGGGACCACAGTCGACACTAAGACAAAATCCACCAACTCGTTAGAAGCAGGGCCCGACGTACCCGCAAGGACTTGCGCTCCACTTTGGCACCGTCAGCCAAGTTGCTGCTAGAGTCCGATATTTTTGTAAGTTGCATGCAAAAAAGTAGATCATAAAAATAAAGACATTAATGTTTATAACGCGTAGAAAATAATTTATTATTACCGTCTAACAATATACAAACCTAGAATGTACAGCAAAAATTTTGCCTTGTCTTACAATAAAGCCTACCCCACATAATATGTGATGAATTGCCCACCAGACTACTTTAATTATTAATAATCTTTGCGTCAGCTCATGTTGATCAGCTAATTCATAAACATCGTCACTATACTGAGCTCAAGTTAATTTTGAAGTTTTTTCCAATTTGTCATAGTATTGAATTTTTTTTTAAACTGGAATATTGCCTCCTAATTGTTAAAATACCCTACTTATTTCTGTTTTTAGCGTTGAAACTCAAGGGTTTGCAATTAATTTTAAAACAAAATTAATCACAATTTTTAAGACTTTAATTGAAACTTAATAGATTACTAATTACAATATCTTTATCACACTGATTATTACTACCTGTTTGAGATTTGTCCTCCGCAAGATTAAGGAGGTGTTTTGCTGGATTGGCTTCCTCTCGAAATTAGTAAGCTTGAATAGCAGGTGAAAGAAAATGAGGCAGGAACAGAGAGAGTTTCTCTTAAGAAGAGTTTAATGAAAATAATAAATAAAGCTACAATTGGTTACAAAGTGTATGCACGCGTGCCAGGCATAACTTGTTTACTCGGAGGTGGCGGCGCGAGAGAGCAAACTCGAGCTGACGACGCAACGCAGTGCGCTCGAAGCCGCTGGGCTAGAATAGCCTTCCTACTTCTACCTACCTGAAGCGGCTGCTGCCGAGTACGCACGAGCTACCTGAGTCTCGTCGCTGAGACCATTTTTACTTAGTATAGCAAAAGCCTATACATACCGCCAGCCCCGTCAGAGACGACACGCATACTATTATAATGCGTAAAATAATACATGATCATAAGTACATTTTTTTGTTTTTGAAATAACAAACAAAACATCAATTATTTCGTATTAACATAAGAACAAATTAGATCCTTTTATCGCTAAAGTGTATCACGGCTGGAGGATTTAAAGAGAATATAAAGCTTAGCATCAGCGCCGAAAGTACATTGTCAAAAACAAAAGAGAGGTTTATAGAGCACATATAATTATAAGCAAAAAAAAACGCATTCTACACTCGATTAATAGAAGTTCGATATTTTAATATTCTAAAGCTTTTGGCAAAGTAGTAACTCAAAATCTACTCATTTTTGTCAAATTGAATTCAATACTCAAAATAATAATTTTCTATCAAAAAATAAAAAAAAATAGTAAATAAGTTACACTTATTCTCTAGCAGATCGCAACAGTTCAAATAAAGGTTCTCATTATATTATTTTCAACGCCGCCAGCCATAAGAAGAGTTTAAGAAAAAAAATTAATTCTTTTTAAAGTAAATGATACGATGCAAATAACAATTTGCAGCGCGAAAAGTATCTAAGTAAGAAAATTGTACATAAGGAAAATTATCATTAAGTAGTTTATAACGTAAATTTTTATGGCACTCAGCCATTAATCTTTTGCAATAGGTAACGGACACAACTTTACCACAGGACGCTTAAAGGTGGAAGACGCGGTTTTAACACTTGCCACGTGAACAATATCGTCAGCCCCTTTTATAACCTGGACAATTTTTCCAAGTGGCCATTTTGATGGTGGAACGTTGTCATCAATGACAAGGACAATAGATCCAACCTCCAAATTTAATACCGAGTTGCACCATTTTGTGCGCTGTTGAAGGGCGCGTAAGTACTCTTTGCGTTAACGATCCCAGAAATGGTCTCTCATCTGTGATAGCAGTTTCCAACGAGCGAGGGGGGATGGCTTTTCGTTCGAAACACTAGACTCCGGCACTGAAACAATCGGTTCACCTATTAAAAAATGGCCAGGTGTCATTGGCATTGGGTCGTTAGGGTGGGAGCTAAAATGAGTTAAAGGCCGAGAGTTTAAGCAGGCCTTGACTTTGCAGAGCAACGTGCTTAATTCCTTGAAAGTCAGTTTGGTGTCGCCGATGACTCGACGCAGATGCCTCTTCACAGAGTGCACTCGTACTTTCCAAAGCCCGCCGAAATGGGGGGCAGACGGAGGGATGAATGACCATTCCACGGTGTCATTAGAAAGAGCTTCAGCAGATTGTTTATAAAAGCTTGAAGCCTCGGTGAGCATTTGTCTTAGCTGCTTATCTGCACCATGGAAGTTGGTTCCATTATCACTCAAGAGCGTTTGGCAACGACCTCGACGAGCAGCGAACCTTTGATAAGCAGCAATGAATGCTGAGGAGGTCAGGTCGGATACCATTTCCAGGTGGGTGGCTTTAGTTGCTGTACACATAAATAAACAAATGTAAGCTTTCTGAGATTTTCTCCCTCGTCCCCGAGACATAAGTATACGAACTGGCCCAGCGTAATCAACTCCAGCAGTCAAAAACGGTCTTATACCTGTAACTCTACAAACAGGAAGGTTTCCCATTTAAAGTTGTCCATGTCGGGAGGACTAACGGGCACACCGAACACATTGATCTATTATACGTTGAACAAGGAAACGTGAATGGATTATATAGAATCGAGCTGAAAAATAGATTCTAATTTAAAGTGGGCCACCATAAAGAGTTTGATGGTGTGCGTGTTTGACTAACAGAGCAGACAAAGGACATGCTTTGTGTAGCAAAATTGAATGTTTTTCACTGTAAGAAGCCAAGGGCACATTTTCTATACGTCCTGCTGATATAAGTAGCCCAAGGTCGTCTAAAAATGGTTTGAAGGAAACTAGTCATGATTTTGACAGCAGCCTTTTTTCAATTTTTAAATTTAAAATATCTGATCCCAAAAAATTGAGCTGTGAGTATTTAATCAAAATATCAAGGGCTTGACGAAGCTCAAGGGTAGTCAAGAACCCAGAGTGACGCGAATCTGGATTTTTTAGGTTGAAAGAGAATCGAAAGAGATAAGCCGTCTTTCTAACTAATCGAGTAAGAGAAGAGAATTTTACAAGTAAGTCCATATCTTTCTTTAGATGAGCCGTCAAGGCTGTTACTTTAGTTTCCATCTCTGAAACAATTTCGGGGGGCTCAACATACGTTGGAGTATGATCATGGTCTGGATTTTTTAACCCAATTGGGACCGTACCACCAAAGCTTGAGATCCTTTAATTGTAAAGGAGTGATTTCTCAGATAGCAATGTCACCCAGGTTCTTAGCAGATGAAATATAATTCCAATTTTTTGGTGGCAATATGGACTGAATCTTTGAAACACGGTTTGCAACGAATGATGTCCATTTTGAGGCATGTCCAGAAATCCAAGCCAAAACAACTCGGGAGTCAGTCCATGCAAAAGTTTTTAATGACTCAATATGTAGATCTATCTTTACCCGATCCATTGATTTGGCCAATAATTTTTCTCCGCAGAGCTCCAGCTTAGAGATGCTTAAATCCTTGATTGGGGCCACACGAGTTTTGGCAACTAGTAAGGTGGATCGACAGACTTTATCCAATAATAAAATTTTCACATACATTACGGCTGCATAAGCACGTTCACAAGAATCACAAAAGCCATGCAACTTGATATGTGAGGCGTTTTCAGAACTCATACCAAGCCACCTTGGTACCTTTATTGATTCTAACTGAACAAGAGATTCATAAAATTTGTTCCATTTTTTTGTTAAAGAATCACTCAACAGGCTATCCCAATCAAGGTCTAAAATCCAAGTATCTTGAATCAAAATTTTAGCAAAAATCTAGACTGGAGAGAACCAGCCTTGAGGATCGAAAAGGCGAGCTATTTTCGATAATATGACACGTTTTGTGGGTGGTTCAGTGGATTTTGAAGACATAGCCATTTTTATCGAAAAGGTGTCTGAGTGAGAATTCCACAAGAGTCCTAGAGCTGACACACCTTTAGCTTGGGACAGGAATTTTGATTCTAGTTTATTTTCCTTACACAAGCTCGACATGTTTGATGCCCATTTGCTGAGTGAGAAACCGCCAGCCCTAAGGATAGATATCATTTTTTGCTGAACAGCAAGAGCTTGAGCTTCAGTATAAGCTCCAACATAAAAGTCATCCACGTAAGAATTATTAAGAAAAATATCAGCACCAAGAGGATATTTTGCTTGTTCATCCAGGGCTAACTGCTTCAAAACTCTCAAAGCAAGGAACGGTGCAGAGGTAAGACCATAAGTTATGGTATGCAAATCAAAACTAGTCAGAGCCTGTTTAGGATTATCACGCCATAGAATTCGTTGCCATTTACGATCTCTGGGTTAAACTAGGATTTGTCTGAACATTTGAACTATGTCTGCAGTAAAAACATACTTAAACATCCGCCAACGGGTCAGAACAACCCAAATATCCTTTTAAAGCTTAGGGCCAGCATATAGACAATCATTTAAAGAGTACCCTGATGGAGAAGGAGATGAACCATTATATACAACTCAAATTTTTCCATGAGGATCCGATGTTTTAAAGACTCCGTGATGGGGCAAAAAATGACCATGAGTCAGGGGCGCGGATGAAACAGACGTGTGGTCTAACACTTGATACTCAGACATAAATTCAATATACTTTGATGAAAATGCAGGATGTTTTTGTAAGCGATTTTCTAACCCAAAGAAAAGTCGAGTGACAAGCTTAATGTTCAATTGCAGGTACTGCTCTGGGTCAAGTTTAAAAGGTAATAAAACTATGTATCGGCCTTCGCGATTACGTTGAACTGAATTGGTGAAAAGTTGTTCGCACCTCTTCTCCTCTTCAGAGGGAATGGGATTATCATGGAGATCTGCAACTTCCGAAAATTTTTGTAAATCACAATTAGCACACTCCTTAGTGTGAGGGACATCAAGGTCAAAATAATTGTCGGACAAACTACTAGATAAGCAGGTGATCAGGTTATTTTGGATGCTGGTAGATGTAGAAAAAAAGGGTTCCCAAAAGAGCTCTGTATTAAATTTAATGCAAGATGGAAACGCTTGTATATTCTGAAGGGAACGACTGGGTTGGCAAGATTAAGAAGGGCGAGTTTTACCAGATAGAACCCAACCAAAAATAGTAAGTTTAGCCACTGGTTCTTGTACTGAACTGGAGTGAGTGCCATCTTTGTATAGAAAACCCGTTAGATCAGCCCCCAAAATAACATCAATTGCACCAGGAGTGGTAAAGGTTGGGTCAGCCAGCTTTAGTTAAGAAATATGAGGCCAATTAAGGTTTGTTACCTTTACAGTTGGGGTATTGCGGGTCAGCTTGTTTAAGACTAGGGCTGCGAATGGTAATATTGGACCACTATCTGTAATTGGGGACACCTACAGACTAAACTTTTCCTTCATTTTTCCAGCTTGACAAGAATTTATTCCAAACACGGTACTTTTAACCGGACGTCTAGTCAATTTTAAGGACAGGGCTGCATGTTCAGAAACAAAGGATGAGTTAGAAGCAGTGTCCAAGAGTGCTCTAAGTACAATCGGTTTTCCAGATTGAGAAATAAGTTTGATTAAAGCCGTTGACATCAGTACCACAAAATTGTAAGGTACCGGAGGACAATTAGCCAAATAATTTTGCACTTCGTCGCTAGAATCGTTTGATTCATTAGAATCATTAGAGTCATTAGACTGCTTATCATTCTCAGCTACAAGTCTTTAAATCGTGTCCAGCCTTTAAACACAAAAAACAC
Organism: Copidosoma floridanum; assembly: GCF_036245765.1. NCBI lineage: Eukaryota > Metazoa > Arthropoda > Insecta > Hymenoptera > Encyrtidae > Copidosoma > Copidosoma floridanum. The sequence continues at coordinate 477,172 of NW_028321881.1, forward strand.
AGCTTGGCCTGTACAACACACTCTTTTCTTTGAACAGGGCTTTGTTTCTTAAAGGTACTACATCTATACAGGGCATGATTTTCAGAACAGTATGTGCAAAAATCATCAGACTTGCTTTGAATGGAAGCGCAAGAGTTCATTTTCGGGCTTATTGTTTTTGTTGCTCGTCTTTCCGTGCTAGAGATGTCTCAAAACTTTAATTTTTCTGATTGACCAACGGCTTCCAGTGTATGCATGCAATTTTCCAAAAAATTACAAAGTTGATTAAATTTAGGTACTAACTTGCTATCACTTAAGGACGTTTCTCATTAGACGCGAGTTAATTTATCCAACTTCTCTGACAGAAGAAAAACGAACCATTCATCCCAAACATCAATTGGTTTGTGAAGTCCTTCCGAAGCTCTTATTATTTGTTTAAAAGAGTTAGTTAACGACCTAAGATCCGAAGCGTCTTTGAAAGATTTCTCTGATTTCTAATTAATTAATTTTCGTAAACATACATTAGATAATACCCGTGTATTATCATATCGAATCCTTAAATCGGCAAAAGCAGACAAATAGCCTTCATTTGTAGGCGGAAAATTCGCGATAACCTCTGCAGCTTTACCGATTAAACAAGATTTTAGATACAAAAATTTTTTTACATTACTTAAACCTTCTACTTGATGTACCAAGGTGTTGAACTGGTCCTTAAAACTGGTCCACTGAAGTGGATTTCCGTCGAAATTAGGCAGGTCGATCTTAGGCAGTTGGATCTGCTGAGACGCTGCCTGCGCAGTTGTAGTTGGGTTGTCTACTGGTTGAGGGCCAGGGTCTTGGCATCCCACAATTTTTTGAATGGCGTTGTCAATATGGCATCAGGCATCAATGCAGGCCTCCTCGGTTGATGGCATGACGTCGTCCTTTACGTAAGAAGTCTCATCAGTATCCTTGACACGCATCAGTATGCGATGATTTTCAAAGAAGGCGTTTCAGTATTGTTGTATAACTCTTTTTTGGCCTTTAAAATGTGCGATATTTTGCCTTTCTTGAGGCGTTTTCTTGAGGTTTGGCAAAGCATTGGCAAGTTTTTGAGCCAAGTAGCATTGTTCTGCTGTTAACTTCGTAAGTGTAACCATGATGTCAATGTGCTTTCAAAAAAAAAAAACATAGAAGCAAAGGAGAGAAGTTTGTATTGCACTACAGCAACAGGGCGAGTACGTCCCACAGAGAAATTTGCCCGCAGCAGCAACAGCACTGGCGCCGAAGACAAAGTCTTGCGCATCTGATCGAAAGCAGTTACAGTAACAGCAGCCTGGCCCAACAACAGCCAGCTGCAACAAATAGACCGGAAAGCACCGCACTACAGCAGCAATAGCAGCCTGGCCCAGCAACAGCCAGCTGCTGGGAAGAAAAAGAGAGAGAAAACGCGCCGCACTACAGCAGCAACGGCAGCTTGGCTCAACAGCCAACTGCATGAGAGAGAGAAAAAGAAAAAGCACTGCACTACAGCAGCAATGGCAGCTTGGTTTAACAGCCAACTGCAAGAGAGAGAAAAAAAGAAGAAGCACTGCACTACAGCAGCAATGGCAGCTTGGTTTAACAGCCAACTGCACGAGAGAGAAAGAAAGAAGCGCTGCACTACAGCAGCAATGGCAGCTAGGCTCAACAGCCAACTGCACGAGAGATGCTCTGACGATATGACGGCCACGAGCACTGCTCACCGCTCCACGTCCGAGAACAAGAGCAACCACACATGAAAAGATATCAGCGCACACACACACACTGCGGGGAGCACAACTACACGCTATGCTGAAGCAGTGCACGAGTCTAATAAATATGGCCGCCTCGCGCACCTGCAAGGAAAACACTGTGGAGCAGCAGCCAGTCCCAACACTAAAATGGCGGCCGACGACGACTCGTGTTCTGAAAAGGTGCCTGGGCTTGCCGTGCAGGCGCGCGCATAGAGGATGCCACGTCCACGGCAAAAATACAAGCGTCCGTCGAGGGCTAAGAAAGTTAACTCACCAGCTCCCAGCAGCAAATGCAGTAATGTGTTACAAGCCTTTGTTTCTCGGCCGATGCACCAGATGTTTGAGATTTAGCCTCCGCAAGATTAAGGAGTGTGTATTGCTGGATTGGCTTCCTCTCAAAATTAGTAAACTTGAATAGCAGGTGAAAGAAAATAAGGCAGGAACAGAGAGGTTTTCTCTTAAAAAGAGTTTAATGAAAATAATAAAAAAAACTACAGTTGGTTACAAAGTGTATGCGCGCGTGCGATGCACAACTTGTTCGCTCGGAGGTAGCGGCGTGAGAGAGCAAGCTCAAGCCGACGACGCAACGCAGCTCGCTTGAAGCCGCTGGGCTAGAAGGGCCTCTCTACTCCCACCTACCCGAAGCGGCCACTGCCGAGTATGCACGAGCTACCTGAGTCTCGTCGCTGAGACCATTGTCACTTAGTATAGCCAAAGCCTATACACTACACTTATTACTTTTGAAAGCTCATTATTCTACTGCAAGAGAAAAATAAAATAAAAAAATCTCCCAATAAGGAGCGTCAGCGATTTAAATTGTAAATGTTTTTCAGCATTATTTATTGATAAGTTGTTTCCCTTTTCGGGCATTCATTGAAAATTGAAATTCCAACTGTCATTTAAAGTCATTAATTATTAAAACGTTTTCTTTCGTTAATAAGCTTTAGCGATAAGCAGTCCAACTGTTATTTACAAGCAGTTATAAACGAAACGTAGTTTTATCTAAACTAGCATCGTCAATTAAAAATCGAACAGTAAAATAGGATTTTTAATCAAAAAACGTTATTTTTGATTTATTCAATTAGATAAAATGTCCGGATCCGTGACATGCATCGGCCAATGAAAAAACAGTTTTTGTTTAAAACGTCAAATATAAGAAAAATATATTCTCCATAGAGAAAGCATCGCTAATAAGAAATCCAAATGTTTTTTTGTATTATTTTCAGATAAGAAGTGCAATAATACACGCACGCATCAACGAATGACAATGCAACCGTAATTTGAGATATAACTTAAATATTTTTATTCCCATGGAATCATCGACCATCAGATACCTAACTTTTCTCTGCGTAAATGATTGATATTATGTTATTTTTAACAAGCAAGCAATGGTAATAAAAAAATCGATAGTTTTGTATTTGTTAAATAAAAACTATCAAGTTTATAAAATATAAATGTCAATTTAATTTTCACGGAAACGAACAATTTTCTAGCTTGTATTCAGCGACTAGCCCACTTGACAAGTTGTAATATACAAATTTTTACAGCTTGTTGTATACACACTAAATAGTTTATATCATTGAGTTTATTTTTAAAAATAAAGACTTGGCAACGTGTTATGTTGACGTTTTTATTATAATTAAGAGGAAATTAAAGAAATACAGCTTGCTTTCGTACGAAACAGAAGCTTACCCACATGATGTACGTCTAGCTTGCTTAAATACTTCTGACATTAAAAATATTTCTGTAAGTTGCATGCAAAAGAAATAAATCATGAAAATAAGGACACTAATTTTCCTAATGCTTAGAAAATAATTTATAATAACTGCCCAACAATACATAAACTAAATACCCCCTCTCAAAGGTAGGATGTAAACCAGCTTCGCACTCATGCACTGTGGACGTTACATCTTTTTCTTTGCCAGACATCTGATGGTCTTATCTTAAGCAACGAGGTACTTCTTCTCTACGATGCCTCTGTATAGTGAAATCAAGACAAAGCAGCGAAAATGTGCAGAGCGCGTCAAGCTTCTGCTCTTTCTGAGCCAGCAGAAAGTCATTAATCTTTCTCGCATCGATAAGCAGGTCCAAGATAATTTTTGTCGGCGTCTGTCTCACCTGGTACCCAGTTCAAATGCATAGGTGATCGTAGGCTTCTGTCTTAGCAATCGCAGGTATGCACTCGCCTTGTATCCTAAAGACGCTCCGTCTAATGCCCTTGTTCCTTCCACTGATCACGTGAAACGTGGCACGTTTGTTAGGGCTAAAGGTAATGCTGATCGTCGTCGCACGCTCCTCAACCACCCTCAGGAGTTTTTGTACTTCGGCCAGCGAGTTCTTAATCAAAGCGCCGTTGACCGCGTAAGACATACTGTTGTTGTGCTGTCCCTGTAGCATGTAGCCCTCGCTTGTTGCCGTTATAACTCGGAGTGAAACCCCCAGGGTTAGATGAGACATGTCAGGGCTCAGCAGACAGCCCTGACGCACACTGGCTTCGATGTTTATGGGGGCCGTGGTGCTACATTCCACTCATACGGTCGTAGATGAGTTCACGTACAGCGACCCCATCATGTGCCTTACTTTGTGTTGAAGGCCATAATCCTTTCGCCTACAGAAGATATATGAATGAAAAATGAATTTAAATGCACTAGCAAGATCCTGCCATGCACTAAATATATCCCTGTCGCGTGCTTTGACGTCCCAGATCAGGTCTTTCAGCTCAGAGTTGTGCTCGAAGCAGCCCTGAAAGCTTGGAAAGTCCGTCTGCGCCTCGCTTAACTGAGCTTTGGCGGTGCCCCACCTTTTTATCCTCTTAAACAGCAGGGCCGCAAACAGCTTAGGCATCGTAATGCCCCAAATGATCAGCCGCCCATTGCGCAAATCATCCCTGTTGACCTTTTTGTACAGAAGGATGGTACTCGACGCACCCCACGCGGCCAGGGCCTCCTCGATCCTCCAGACCACTTTGTACAGTGCTACGAGGACGCATGCTTCTGAATAAGTATTACTAAGGTTGTTGGGGTTGACGCCTCTAGGGCCCGGGTCAGTGTATGTACGTCACCTCAGGTATCGGAACACCTCCTCTGCTGTGAACGGTGCACACAGCGCATCAACGCTAGTCCAGGTGATGGGGTCCGACTGAAATATATCCTGCCCTCCTCTCCACTATTTTTGTGTTCCGCCTGTTGCCGAAAGTAGCAATTTACTGTCCCACAATCGATCTCGCGCAAATTTATGGTAGGCGCAAAAACAAACTGCACCCTCTACTTCCAGATTTTTTAATAGAGCCGCTTGATGCTTTTAGCCTCCTGCACCCTCTGTCCCGCTCACAAGCCGGCAATTGTCACCTCACACCTCTCGTTTCTCTAGCCTCTTTCCTTAATTTACCGAGGTAAGGGTTGATCCATGGCAGATCTCCTCAAGCTTAAGTTTGATCTTAAATCATGACAGCTTGCCCGCGAAATTTATTTGTTAGGTCACCGCGTGCCACCGATTCGCCAACACGCCTACTTCTTGTGAGGCACTTTTTTTAGCCACCCACCTGACGTCTTATGTCTGTGTTGCTAAATTGTGTACGAGCAAGGAAAATGCTGAGCTGTGCCCACAAATCTCCATACACCCACGCTAATCCCAAGGCCTCGTCCTTGCAAGCAGGGATAGGAGTAGTCCTCTCAGCAGCATTGTAAATGCTACAAGGTCCTGCCAGCTAGTCTGCGTCCTGCTTTGCTGGAATATGATTGCGCTTTAACAACAAGGGACCTACAGCCACCAGTGCCGAGCCCAAAGTGACACTGCGGCCAGGGGCAGGTCTGCCGTTTTCGCCAATAATGTTAGTGTTACCCCTACTCACCGGGATAATTGCCCTTGGAGATGCAAGAAACAACTTGCTCGATGAGCCCGCCAGGACGCCCCTAGGGACCACAGTTGACACTAAGACAAAATCCACCAACTCGTTAGAAGCAGGGCCCGACGTACCCGCAAGGACTTGCGCTCCACTTTGGCACTGCCAGCCAAGTTGCTGCTAGAGTCCAAGTCCTCTAGCCCTTCGCACAGCCCTATGGACGGAAACATCTTCCCAGGGGGAGAAGCCTTCCCAAGAGCCAGGGCCAAGTCAGAAGAGGTGCTTTGCTACTGTTGTTGTGGCAGTGGCACCGAAGCCTACTAAAAAGTGCGATCGGCAGCAAAATTCACGTGCACTGGTCTTTTAATGCGCTGTATCAATAACTATGTCTTCTCGGGGGAAAATGTCAAGTAAAAAATGGCGTTTTGCTGCTATTGTCGTGGCAACAGCACTGGCGCACGCTCCAAACTTCTATGAGTTGCCACGTCTGGTCATCATGGCAGATAATGTTATGCCGGGAAAGGATCAGGAGCATTATTCCGCTTCCGCAACTGATATTGTTTTTGCAAAGCTCGCTGGTGTCTGGAAAGCAGCTTCCGAGGTATGTTGTCGCTCCTTACTACGTCAGCTGCACCCGAATTTACTCTCCAAGACTCTACGACACCGCCCTTGCAGTGATTCAAAACGATCTTGCGCGAGTAGCATTTGTTGGGTGGGGTAGCAAAGTTGAATCTCTTAACCGCAAACAGCGCAGGCATACTAAGATGACGTTGTTTAGCGCGTTTAACAAATTTTCGATCAACCGCCCGTCCAAGTATACATAGTTCACGCACAGTGAACACTCAAGCTGCTTGGTCTCCCTGAGAAAAAGGAGGACGAAAAATGCAAAGTGGGCCCCAATGGTCGTGATTTTCTTGTCCGGCTCACCCGTGGCTGTCACGAACCTGGTGAATACTTCTTTCAGCTCTCGTGTAATTATTACGTTCAGTAGTTATAAATTAAATGTTTTCTTATATAAAGAGGTATTGTTACTTAAAAATTCAATAGTTGTATGGTATGGGGTTAATCTCTGAAAAAACCTGTTTATTAAAAACAATTTAAGAAATATTATATACGGATTAATATCAGGCATCATCAGTAGAAAAGAACCTTACTTCTGTCGTAAGATACATAAAAAATGCGTTTTTATTACAGCAAGCATTGGCTTTTAGTGACATTAGAAATTTTTTAGTATTAATTCTTGATAAAATACACCCTTAACCACGCAAGCATCAACAAATAGCAATGCAACGGTAATTTAGCGGTAAAACATATTAAATGTGTGTTAATTTCCATTAAATCATCGACAATGAGATACCTAACTTTTTTCTACGTAAAATATTAATATTATGTCATATAAAATGAGCAAGCAATGACGATTTTAAACTCATTAGTTATTGATATTCATTTTGAATGCATTGTGCAATTTGCCGATCAAGCATCAGTAGTTAAAGACCCAACTAGAGATTAAAGTCACACAAGCATAGCCTTTAAGAGTACGGTATCATAACAATTATTAAAATATTCCCTTGTGTTAATACGAATTAACTACAAGTATCTTAAATGCTTCCAAGAATTATATTCCAATTAAAATGCTCTCAACTGAGCAACTCTACCATTTCATATGTATTTTAAGATTAATTGTCTACAAAATATGCTCATTAGGTACAAACCAAGGGTAATCACGAATTAAACCGTATTAAAAAGATTGTCATAAATAAAATGTGATGTCACTTGAGTGTGCATTGGCAATCATTATCTGTACTGTCATTGCGTATCATATAAACATATCTCAACTATCCATAAACAATACATAAATAGATAATTTAATATCTCATGTTGTGAGATTAATTGGCGAGATGGAAACAAAATAATTTGTTGAATTATTCATAAATAGAACGTGTACGTTGTTTGACAGTCATCAGTAATTAACGCTCAGCAATTAAATAAAAAAAAAAAAAAAAAAAGGAGTCTTTCATCCCACTCGAAAAAAAGCTGTTTTTTTTGTTTTTGTTTGATAAATATTATTGAGTTTTTAAAGTATTAATATTTATTTAATTTTCACAGAAACAAACAATTTTCTACCTTAAATCTAGCAACTAGCCCACTTGACAAGTTGTGATGTACAAATTTTTTCAGCTTTTTGTGTAAAAACTTAGTAGTTAAAATCATTCAGTATATCTTTAGAAATAAAGACTGAGCAACGTGTTATGTTGACGTCTTTATAATAAGGTTGAAATCAAAGAAATACGGCTTCCTTCCGTAAGGAACAGAAACTTACCCACATGATGTACGTTTAACCCTCTTGAATACTTCTGAAATAAGAAATATTTCTTTAAGTTGCATGCAAAAAAGTAAATAATAAAAATAAAGACATTCATGTTAATAACGCGTAGAAAATAATTCATAACTACCGTCTAACAATATATAAACCCAACAATCAATAACCCTAAAAACCCAATAACCTCATAACCCCAAGCTACAATAACATGGAAGCCTTCTTTTGTATTACCTGGTGCTCTAGTCAGCTGCTTTATTTAATGATCAAATGTTTATCAATAAATAAAGCACCATTACGAGATGACTTAAGCTGCTTACTGTTTAATGTATTTCATAAGGAGAAAGACATGTATTTTATTTAGAGTATTAATTTACATCCATCTGATTATCATAATCATCATTATTATTATTATCATAATTGTCAACATAATCATTAAAATCATCATTTTCATAAGAATGACTAGATTCTTCATCCGACGAAGGCATTTGTGGTGGTGTTGGCATTTTTCAGGTGGCAAGTGTAATACCATTGTTTGTCTACATAATGCACAAGTAAATTTATTTTGAGCAAGAATACAGGGAACACACATTCAATGACCACAAGGCCTCAACTTTTGGACTTGGCGAAAGCCCCAACACACTACACATACTAAAATGAGGTGGTATTAGTATTATGCATAAACATTTGCCAGAGTTACATTTATTTTGTAATCATTTGTTACATTTATATTTAAAAGAAATTAAGTAACATGGCTCTTTGAGAATATAAAAAAGAATTCAATACATCCACTAGGCATACAAGCGAACGCCGATACACTTTAATCATTGTATCAATAGGCGCATATGTAAAGATATCAGTACTCTTCATACAAGCACACTCTATTATCATCCATCCATGCCCTTTCTCAATATATAAGATATAGAAAATATTTGATAATACAAATCCACATAATTTCTTTTTCAAAAAATTTTCCTTTGGAGAAATAATTAAGAACGAGAAAAAATCCTCCCCGGGTGCGGATCGAGCACACAACCTTCTGTTTACTAGACAGTTGCTCTACCACTTGAGCTACCGAGGAGCCGTGCATTCACTCGCACCGTAAGTTTAGATAAGTCCTCGTTCTCAATTCTTAAGCTGTCTTTCACCTAAGCTCGATATTGTAGGCATGTGACTCTAATGCTTGTCGGTAAATTACAATTTAATACGTCCAATAGGTATACAAGCGAACGTCGATACACTTTAATCATTGTATCAATAGGCGCATATGTACAGATGGTAGTACTCTTCATACAAGCACTCTCTATTACCATCCATACATGCCCTTTCTCAATATATACGATATAGAAGATACTTGATAATACAAATCCGCATAATTTATTCTTCAAGAAATTTTCCTTTGGAGAAAATATTTAAGAACGAGAAAAAATCTTAGAATATTACGATTTGCAGTGTAATTATGTATTGCAGTGTATAAATGTATCAAGTTGTGTTAGTTCAGATTCTGTTCAAGGCGTGTGCGTTAGCACACACTAGGCTTGGATAGGGTGATTGGGAAGACACAATAAAACACAATAAAATTAAATAGCATAAAATAACAACTTTAAATGACACTCAAAGGCCAAAAAAAATTTCAGTTAACATTCACAAAATAGTAAAGGTCAAAATAATATAGGAGAAAAGAAATAATGTCTATAGTCTTAAAGCAATGAACTATTGAAATATATAAAAGCGAAGAATGTAGAAAAAAAAAGTCATGTTGAATAACACAATATGTAAACACACACTGGCCTTGAGCTTGCAAGAGAGTTTAAAAGTTACACTATGACTTTAAAATTATCAAAATCAAATAAGTGGCCACTGTCCTGTACATGATTGAAAATAGCTGATTCGTTCTTTTTACTTTTCACATCTCTCTTATGTTCATTTATTCTTTTTGATACGACTCGACTAAATTAACCAACATAACATTTATCACAATTTTTACATTTTATACAATAGACTGCACAAACTTTATCCTTATTTTTAATTGAGTCTTTTCCCAATTGGTTTAAGAATTTTTGTTTATTTACAGATTTAAAAATGATTTTATAGCTTACTTTATTTAATAAACTTTTGAAGTTACTATCACAATTTTTTACATACGGTAGAACAATATAGTTTTTGTTATCATCATTTAATTTTTCATTTGAATTATTATTATTATCTTTTTATCATTATAATATATAATTTTTTTTCTTCTCTCTGCGTGTTTTTTTATGAAATTGGGTGGGTAATTGTTTTCTTTCAAAATTTCATATACCTTTTTTAGGTTGTTATTGTGATAACAAGTGTCTGACAATTTAATTGCACGATCGACCAAAGAATAAATCACTCCAATTTTTTGTGACAGTGGAGAGTGTGACCAATAATTCAAATATAGGTTTGCATGTGTTGGTTTCTGAAACCAATTGGTTTTAATGCGTCCATTATTGTCCCATGTTAAAGTCACATCTAAATAATTTATGCTATTGTTATTAGGTGTCTCCATAGTAAACTCTATATGCTTGTCAATTGAATTCAAATAATTTAAAACCTTGTCGTGTTGTTGAGTAGAATAAACATCTTACATTGACGACACTCTGCGATTATTGTTTAATATTGTAAGTAAAGATAAAACTTATATACATTATTAGTGCGTTTTCTGTTGTGTACATCTTTATATTCATATTTATATGACCATTGCTGTATATTAATTTTTAGTGACTTGATAAGGACTACCTTGGAGTAGTCGAAACGTCGTTTTTTAAATAAAGTCAATTTGAACATCATAGCCCTTAGTACTTGTCATTATTCATTGTATTATTAGCTGCTCTTGGAATCAAATAATATCTTCTTTTTTTACATAGTTAATATCAACTTCACAATTTACACCATTAAATAAATGAAAATTTTCCAAAAATTTTTTATAGCTTGTTTTCACTATGTATCATTGATACGTATATTTTTATCACTTATATTTTACTTTTATTTCTATAATTTTAATTCATTATCACATAATTTTTTAACAAACAAACAAATACGCCATGTTCAGTAATATTATATATATATATATATGTCTTTGTCACAATAGAGTTAATTTCTTCTGTTGCAAAATGAAGCATAAATTTACAGGTTGCTGAAAATTTATCTACGCAAGTTGACTTTTTTGTTACATTATGGCATATGATATATTACACTTAATTATAATATAAAAGGAATGACGCGTCATGACGTTTATTTAGTGAAAACTTTAGTGTGTAGTCTGATGTAAGATAAGTTAAGTAATACCTACAATTATATAGCATTTTTATTGAAAAAACTTACTTGTGTAATTATAAGTTCTGCTTATAATAACTTATTTTTCTTGCATCTCGGGCAATTTCCATGCTGAAACGTAGCAAAAATAAAAACTCTGATTTTTTTATCACAGAAGCGTTAACTTGCAAATACCATGCCAGCCCAAAAAAATTTAGAGCCATTAAGTTTCTGCAAAAAAGATTAGAACTCGTAACGTGGTCTATTTTACTTTTATTTAGGGAGAATTTAAGTACAGAATCGTGCATTTTTATTCGTCAGGACCTCCTGGGTAATACCTAATATAATATACTAAGCCGTTTATCATACAAAGTAACTCGTTTAATACTAAGTTCTGCTTACAATAATTTATTTTACTTACGTCTCGTGCAATTTCCGTGCTGAGACGTAGCCAAAGTAAAAACTCTGCTCTTTTTATCACAGAAGCATTAACTTGCAAATACTATGCTAGCCCCAAAAAATTCAGAGCCATTAAGCTTCTGCGAAAAAAAATCAGAACTCGAAAGCGATGTCTATTTTACTTTTATTCAGGCAGAACTTTTGTACAAGATCGCGCATTTTCATGCTGTATGACTAGCTACACTCTATTGTAGGGGTACTAGAATAATAAATAATAATGTTTATATTTTATTAATGTTATATTTTATCTTTCTTATTTTTACTATAATTCATTATTGATTAAACATTTCTGATACCTGGCATATGAAAATGTATTAAGTAAATGTATTCTTATTCAGGGAAAATCTGATGGATAATAACATTACGGACCTGATTGCTTAAAGCTTATTTCATAAGTATCATTAATTAAATTTATTGGCATTTTAACTCAGTTGCTTTGTGACATAATTGTTTATTTTTGAATTATAATTATTAGTCAACGCAATATCGATTAAATTTATTATATAAGCATGCCTCATGTACATGTGTATTTAAGACATTTCCCGATATTGACGAGCTTTGAAGAGTGAGCTATAGTCGTAGAATTAACATGCTGTTATTCTGTCTGACGTTATAAAACTTATTAAGAATATTTTAATAAGTGTATTGACAAGTCTATGGTTTTTGTGGAACGACTTGGGGTTGTGTAATATGTGAGGTAATGTGTTAATTAATTTATGCATAACTAAACTGGAGTATAGCTACTTGATGGCTCTGTGGGTAGCATGTCTGCCTTCATATTTTGATGGTTAATATTTGGACAAAAATTTTTATTAATAAATACAAGAATTTTTCCTGAGTGGGAATTGGGCTCTTCAATAACCCAACGTAAAGTAGGAAATAGTGAAATTGAATAGTAGAAAATAATTATCGGTTGGCAAGCCATGTTTAAACTTTTTTTAACCAGAAATGTCAACAATACCAATTTATAATAATTATGAAAGAGATTGTGTTTTTTGGACATATTAAATTAAATTATTGCATCTAACATATAAGTTAATAAAATTTTCGTAAGTAGTGATAATTCTTTAATTAAAGTATCATACAGATGTATCATACACTTAACTTTTTCAGAATTTTTATATCAATTAATTTTCATGGATGTATTATTGATTATTTATATTTATTATTGGTTTGATATATTTTTCTTTTTAATCTAATACTTATCAATTCAAAGAGTGAAGGAAAGGTTGAAGTGTTACGTTTCTATCAAAGAATGACATTCGAATCATTTCATAATTTTTATGCATGTGTGAAGACAAATATAGTAAACAATAGCCTGAACACATTACAACAACTGATTGTCTCTTATAATTTAAACAGACGTCTGAAGAACATTACCGTGATTTATGTTTATTGATAATACATCACCAGGAAGAATGCATTTCTTTGAATTCAATGACAAAGTACACATTAACAATGAATAACTTACATAAATGAAGAGACAGTGATTAACTGCTGACACTTAATTTGAAGATGTAATGACTATTGTTATCGTTAATAAGAAAGAGATTATGTTAATTTTTTACAGTACAAATAACTATTAAGGGTGTCTAATGTAATGATACTACGAACAATTTTCGTTTATCTAAATATATTAGTAAGTATTCTATTATTTTTTTCTATAAATAAAATATTATATTTTCGTTTTATTTTTCAGATGTTTACTCAACATTAATAATAAATGTATTTAGTAGTTCACTTTCAACGTTCCGTTTTTTCATAGCGATTTCTGTAAAGAATTTCGGATAAAGTACATAATGTCTGAGAAGTTGAACTCAAAAATTTTAAATGGATTAATTCTATTATTCCTTGGGATGTAAATTTTGCTAACATCTAGAATCAAGAAGTACAGTAGTACTACATCAAGACTATCGAAGTGTGCAGTGTATACTTCAAGATTCTTGATGTCACCGCTGTCGACATCTGATTTCAGTATGTATACTATTTATCTTGCGTGTATTTTTAAAGTGTTGATGGATGTTAGTTAATTAATTTTAATATTTTGTCCGTTGCGCATATACAAATTGGTAATTGTTTAAAGGTTGGTTCAAGGACAATTTTTTAATCTAAGTTTTAAAAGTACGGTATTTTACAGTGACCTAATTTACGTTGCCTATTTAACGTAGAATGATACGATAATAATAACGTAATTGAATGTGATCATTGAAAAAATAGTGAAAAAGTATAGTTTACATGCTTTTTATAAAATAAATAGTTGAGGCATAAGTGCAAAAACACTATCATAACTGGTAAATGAGTACTTTGTCATTATAATTATAAGAAATCTTATCCTTACCTCTTTTTCTTTCACCTCTTCAAGAGCTTTTCTTCTTCTTATTCTTCTTTTTTTTTCTATCTTTCACTTCATGTACTTGTACGTTGTGCACATATACAGGACAAGGTTGATGAGGATTAGATAAAGGTCCAGGCATACGAGATGATAGAGAAAGAGCATTAAAGCGAGATTGTGGTCCAGGTGTAAGTCTCGGTACGGGCTGCGGTACAGCAGGTGGTGAAGCTTGAGGTGTAGGTGCAAGCACAGGTATATTTTGTGGCACAGCACGCTGTTCAGGTGGAGGTCGAGGCACAGGTAGAGGTATATTTTGCGGCACAGCTGGTGGTTTAAGTGAAGGTGATCGTGCAGGTAGAGGTATATTTTGCTGTACAGCAGGTGGTGTAGCTGGAGGATGAGGACGAGGTGGCAGTATCTCAAGTTGACGATGATGATCAGGTACTTTATTTTCAATATCTAATTGTATAAAATGATGCAACTTCATAATTATACTACAACAATACAGTTACGCATCAAGGTAGGTAAAGTGTAATAGTACATAACATCCTTAGGGCGCAAAGTACAAACTTAAGTGCCCAAATAGCACGGTTGTACGTTTGTTTCAGAGTCTCGTAAATTGATTTTCTAACCAAGGGCAAAATGGTAGCCATCGTCTTTAGGGCTATTTTGCGGTCCGAGGGACGTAAGGTAGCCACGGAGCGATGGCACTTATGTGGCAAATGTTATTTTTCCTACCGAAGGCACACCAGCCTCTCAAAAACGCCTGAGGTAGGAAAAGTGCAATTTTTCGTAGGGTAATTCGCTTTGCACCATAGGACAGAAAAGTACTGTGGGCTCAGGTGGCCAAAATTTACTTTCCCGCCCTCAGTTAGTTTTGGGAGTTTGGTACTTCCTCGGGCAAAAAAGCAGTTTTCCGATACTCGTTCAAAAAGTCTCCTTTACGAACCGCGTTATGGACCTCATCTTCGGCTCGGGCCGCAAACCTCTTGGTTCGCAAGCAAAGACTTTTCAAACTCGTAGGAAAACTACTATTTTTGCTCCAGCATGAAAAGCGGTAATTGCACGTTGCGCCTCATTTAAAAAATAGTAGTTTTCATCGGATAAGTGCTATCATCTCTGGGGCTGTTTTGCGGCTGAAGGGACCTAACGTAGCCCCAGAGCAATGGCGTTTATGTGGAGAATGCTATTTTTCCTACTGAGGACACACCAGTTTCTCAGAATCACTCGAAGTAGGAAATAATATATAACGCTACATGAGACCAAATTACGGCATTTTCTCCTTCTCCGGGCTTGTAATAAGGCAAGCACCCAGGAATCGGCATCCCGTGTAGCGTATGAAATTTTTCACCTCCCTCCGTCGAAATATGACATTTTTTTCACTTTTTCAGAGTTGGGAATATCCCAAGTAAAACTCGTATTCTCTGGTTACTGGAAAAATATTTTGGTTTAATTTGCGTCAAAATTGTCTCCCGAGCCGTAGAAAAGATTATGTAATTAGGAAAGAAACATTGTCTTTTAACGGTGTACATGGTGAAAAAACTTTTAGTATTATACTAATCTTTGTTAGCACAATGCGAATAAAAACATAACAATTTAATTCATATTTGAAAGTAATGATTTTAATGACATTCGTCAATGATAGCATGGACTAATAATAATTAACGATAGTGCTTTTTTTTAATATAATGGAAAAATAACCCACAACATTTATTATACATATTTTTCTTAAACAAAAATAATAATTTAAGAGATCAGAAATAATTTTGCCTTGAGCGCTTGATTTTTCTGAAACTTTTAGTATATTTTTACTAAAACTTAAATTATTTGTTACTTAACTATTATGTGCAATCTAAAAACATGGAAAATATTGTAATCTTATTTAATGTTTTATAGTGATAGAATAAAACCAACGATGATTTCAGGAATTATAATTTTTCCAAGTCTTATTTAATAATCAATATCAAAAGCTTATTTCTGACTAGAAATAAATAACACAACACTTAATAACTATTTATCCACATTCCTAACAAAAGTAATATTTATACCCTCAAAAAATGCTTTCATGTGACAATAACTGTTTTTCATAAGTGTAAGGGTTTTTTTTAGGGGGCTCATACCCTACTCTCTGGCCAATGCAGATCTCACGAAGAAATTTTTCTTAAGTATTAATTAACTCAATAACTATTAAATTGATCTAATTGGATTTTTTAATTTCTGAAACCATACTTATTTACAAATGCTTTTACAAATTACTGTTTTAAAAAAAAAAGTTTTTGTTAAAAAGCTTGTTTGACTATAGTATCAGACAAGCTGTTTTTTTAACGCCAAACAAATTTGTAAGTGACGAGTTACACACGTAAGATTATAAATTTTTCTTTGCTAATTTTTTACTTGGTTCAACAAATAACAGCCGAGTAAACGTATCTAGTCACCAAGTTGTCTGACAGAAAATTTATTGTAATGTGCTTATGCGTCATGATACGGAAATTCAATTCACCAAGAAATCAAGCTTATACCCTCATTGAAACCTGAATTGTAAAATCAGTGTAAACTAGTTACTGGTGATAAGTTAAATAAACTAGTTACTTGAGTCTTGAGGTTTCAAAATTATTTCGAGACTTTCAAGACCATAACCTTAAAATTTCAAGACGAGATGTGAAGTATCGTTGAATTTCTCTATATCGCACAGTGATAATGAAATTACCTGGAGGATCCTGCGCGATATTTTGCTCTTTTGCTACAGGTGCTGCTTGATTTATCTCTACCGGGCTATGTCTTCGATTACGACGACTCCGTAATATTTATTACTTTAACATCTCTTACTATATTGATTTAAAATCTCTATACTTAATTTTTTCTCTTAACCTATTTTTTTTTTATAATCAGGTAGCTCATCTTTGATGATAACTTATAAGAATAAAATGTAAATTCTGTTGTTCTTTGTTGGACACGTCGAGGTAATAATACATTTAAGAATATAAAGTAATATTGCAGCAACTATTAAATATGTTAAATTAAAGAAGTTTGCTTTGATAACAGGAATATGTAAGTGATAATTAGGTTTTTTTTTAATTATTATGAGCATAAATATGAGCCACCTTTATTTTTCTAAATTATAATTATTACCAATCTTGTTTCTCCCTCTGCACCACACGATTACTTCATTTTTAAAAGCATCACCTAACATGTATATTATTTTAGTATGTTTCTAAATTTATTTCTTTTCATTAGACAATAATATACTTTGACATACTATTCTTTGTTTGCAAAGCATTTCCATTAATAGAAAAAATAACATTGAGATAGGAATAATACTCATTTATGTCAATTATTATATAAATATGATGTATAAACAATCAACAACTTTTCATCTTATTCAATAAGTAGACTAGCCTTGCTATTTTTGCTGACATTGTGATGAAGAGAATAAAAATCTCACGTGACTAAAGCCTTTTATTTGACTAGGGGCTTCGCCCCTGAGCGCTTTGCATGCCAACCCCCATCTTATAACATTTATTTACACAATTTTAAGAAAAAAGTCTAATGTTAAACTATTTTGCAACATTTAAATTTAAATTTCACCAATTTCGATTTCTTTAAGCATATTTTTTCTTTTATTTAGTCTTCAAATATACGCGCCCTTCACCAGTGTTGACTCGACCAATCACAAAACAAATAAAAAGGCTTCATCACGTGACCCATTTATTTTCTAAGATAGAAACGTGATTAGTAGCTTAGTATGATTTTAAGCGGATAAATTTAAGAATTAAAAAAAAAAAATTGTAATTTACATGTTGAATAAAAATTGAAATTATCTGTTTAGTCAGATAAGTAAATTTAATTATTATTTAATCATTCTATTTGGATAAAATACTTGTTAGAAATATGTATGACAAAAAGTTGGTGATTTGCGTGCAGAGCGTGCAGAGGGCTAAGCTCTCTACTACAGTACATAAAATGTAATTGATGAACACATAAAACTTGCAAAAAAATTCCTCCTATTAATATTATACTTTTGTACAGGTAATTTATGAGTTATAATCATAAAAGTATGTTGATAGAGTACGCAAAAGAGTCGCGGAAGCGTGATTACAGTACAGAGAGAGATAGAGAGAGAGAGAGAGAGAGAGAGAGAGAGATCACTGCATGATAGGAATCTACTTTTGTCTAGTAGAGCCACACCATTGGCTCTTAATAAGAGGGTCATAAGTAGGACAGTGGCATAGCCAATAGCGTAACTTGGCTAGAAAAAGACAGAGTTCCCTTATACTCAAAGTCTAATCGTGCTTCCACTTATAGGTTTGCATATCTCTATAGTGCTCTATTCTTATATATGTATGGTCATAATGAGAAATGTATAATTAAATAATAATTTGTCATTATTAATAACCAGGTCCCGCCTGAGCCTTAACATTTGCATTAATGAATTGTACTTCTTCATCTATGTCCATGACTTTATCATCTTCTGATTTGTAAATTACGTTTTCAATACCTTCATCAATGAGGAACTATACTTCAGCGTTTATTGCAGCTCTTTTTTTTTGTTCATTAAATCGATGCACTAAATAAAATTATTTTTTCATAAAGCCTTATTTATAATAACACAAAGACTTTTACATTATTCATCCAAATAAAATTATTACAAAAAATATAGTAAAGATTATCTGGTTTAAGGCATAAATGTTAGCAGCATTAATATAGAGAAATTCGTTGTAATAATAATTATTCGAGTGAATTAAATATTTTATAAGATTAAATAGGCTACTAACGTCTAGCGAAAAAAAAATCTTTTTGAGCTGCGACACGCGTAAGGAAGTCAATGACACTGCAACTATAAATATTATGGAATTAGTATAGTAATGTGAATTTATAAAGTTTAAGTATAAACTTACGCTTTTCAATTTTTTTTATGACAGTACACTAATAATAAAAAATAAAAGCATAGCAGAGCAAGGAAAAGTGTATTACATATAAATGTTTTGTAAATATTAAATTTACCGATGAAAGATAATTTATGATTAACATCCAGGAAATTAGAAAATTAATTCTCATAGACAATGCAGTAATATCAGTTGACTTCACGAAAAATACATCATAATCGGAAACTAGGTTATCACGAAAAGAAAAAACTGATGTATGGTTAATAAAATATTTATATCAAGTTATCATGGCGTAAGTAGACTCTATACACAAAAACAACAGTCAACTTATTACACTGTTTTTTATATAATATAACTCATTGAGTAATATCATTAATAAGACCTACCAACAGATACAGAAAATAATTTATTCATTTCAAGACACGCTTCTACACGATAACTGTAATTACATGAATTAAAAAAAAAAACTATGGTGTAGGAGTACGAAAACAAACTATGAAATTTTTTATAGTACGGATATTTGTAAGCAATTCACATCAAAATATGTAAAATATGTACGGGAAGGTGTTTTAAAACTGGTTCATTAATGTTTAGAGCCCATTAATTGTAGCATTATTATGATAACAATAATTTTCTTTTTTTATAGAAGATCCACAGAACTTCGAAATAAATAAGCAACATTGTGTCATTGTCTAATAATTTATTATTTATTATTTACTGTTACAAGTAAAGAAACTTTAAAAATCCGTTTTGCCCTGGGTGGCCAAAGCGGGTAAAGAATTTGGGCAAAGCGGGTGGGCGTAACAGTGAAGGAAAATATGATTTGCCTTATTATTTAAATGGTAATTGTAGTGTAATTGAATCAGTCTTCAATAGCTTAATAGAATTGCTTATCAAAATATATACTTTGATCTAAATGACTATTAAATCAATAACTTAAAAACTTAAAAATAGTAAATAACACTTTTTCATACTTTAAAGTAATATTTTTTTTGTAATATAAATCGCTTTGTTTCCTTCTTATATTTTCTCACCATCCAAAAAAAAAAAAAAAAAATAAAAAAAATAGATAATAGAAAATTATCAACGATACAATAAGTTCTTACATTTTTTACTGATAACAAAATAGATACCTCTAATTATAGTACTAAATTATTAATTTAAAAAAAATGACGTGTAATTGTGCCATACCCTTGTGTTACGGCTCTTTTTGGACTGAGCAAAACTCAAACGTACACGGGTAATCTCGACATATACGTACCTTGCCCTTCAAATAGTAAGTCATTGTTATAACTTTACCATAGGGGGGTTGACACGCGAAGCATGCGGGGAGCGTAGCCACTTTAATATCTTTCTATTTTACATAGTTACTTGGTGTCGAAGTAATTTAGATTATGGTGGAACTAATCACACACCCCTTTGGTCTCCCTACAGCCCCTCCACAATACAAGGGAAAATTAAATTTGTTTCTCTGTAAATTTAACCTAACAAAAATGTGTGACCCCCAAACCCATCTCTAATCTTCACGTTCCCCACGCAACTTTAGTGGCTTCCTAAATCCCCCCACCACTCCCAACAGAAACTTAAAATATTTTTAGAAAATGAAGGGTATATATTGGTTAACTTGCCTTACCCACAGCCCTCCCCCACATCTTCTCACAAAAACTAAGTGTGCATTGTAAAGATACTTTATCGAAGGGTCTTTATCGAAGAGTCTTTATCGAATACTTACCCTCACAGCTCCTCCACACCATCTATATTAACTTATAGTTTTTTGTGAGATTACTTTATTATAGGTACAATGAGGGCTAATCGCCCACCATTTTAGTCAAAAAATTAGAATTTTTCTTAGATGCTTGTTATTTTTATATTCATCAACACATCACCTCTACTGTACAATAATTTAAATTTGTGTTTATTCTGTTTTATCAGTTTCCGTCTTAATAATAATAAATTTTGTTTTATCTGATAACTTTCGAAAGAAAGGTAATTTATGAGGTGGAAGGTCTCAATGGTACATCGAATCACATTACTTTGAAATCTTTTTATATTATATACTCATTTTGGTGGGTATGTCTACACCTCCTCTTATACCCTTTTCTATTAACATCTTATTCTTCTGTTTTTTGATACCCACCATGAAATAAGGAAAAAATATAATCTTTCGTTTGATTACTTTTTTGTATATTAGAAAATACCCTATTCCTATATACCTTTATTTTTATTGTCACATGCCATCTTTCGCGATTGTATAGCCTTATATGTATTGTTACTATAAACATCATAATCCATATTAATCTTAGTAGAATTAAAAATAACAATAAACTTCAAAGTGGATTTTGCTGGATTTTCTCCCCTTTGCCTCTTCTTTCATGACGTACTTCCGGTTTTCTTCGTACCACACAACACTGCCATACCACGTCGCTTACAGCAGCATACACATTTTTAATTTTCTTGAATTTTTTTTTTTTTCATTTTCATTTCTTTTAACCAACTTCTAAAGAAAAAAAAAAAAAAAAAAAAAAAAAAAAAAACAGTTTTCAAAGAGATTAGAAACTCTAACCTTCTGCACGCCAGCCGAACGCCTTACCCACTCTACTACGAGTGCTCCTGCCTTGAGAAATTCAATTACTGCTTCTTACGGTGTGCTTCGCTACTTATTTTCATTATACCATTTTATTTACATTTAATTTATCAACTTGGTTTGATATTAAATTTTATTATTAAATAAATTATTTATTTCATAAACTAATTTATTTAGTTTAATGTTTTTTTCAAAAACTTAAATATTAGTATATTTTTGTAGAGCAGCTTTCCTATGTATTAATGAATAATTTATTACTTATAACTTTTGGAATTAATAAATAATTGTTAGTACAATTTTCCATCATTTTAAAATTTGTAACCATTTTTTTTGGATTATATAAATACATACATTGATTTATGTGCGTTTCGTTCATTCATAATTTTTTCATTCGTGATTGAGATGATTTTTTGGTTTAAGGACGTGCATCACTGTAACAGGGAAAAAAGTTCAGAGAGGTAAAGAAGAGCGCGAAAATGTGCAGCAAAGTTGGAAATTGTTTTTCTTATGTAGATATATTCGCATAAGTTCTTTTATGTATACTTGATCCTCTCTTTCTGAATTTATTTAAAAATCAACTTATGGATCTGTCTGAAAATTTGGTTGGTTTATCTGAAAATAATATTTCACATACCAACAAAATTGGGAGATTTTTAAAGATCATATTAATACAATTTTACGTGAATTTTAAAAATGTGACATGTTGAATTGCCTTTTTTTACAACTAAACATATTAAAAAGGGTACAGTTGTAAGATCTGCAATTTTTTGAAAGCATTTTTTAAACTATTTTAAATATATATGTTTTATTTGAATAATGCCTATCCAAAAAATCTATTTGTGTTGAACGTCGTGAAGGGACATTCACTGGCATGTAACATTCCCTTACTGATGAAAGCAGTACTGCAGGATGATTTTTATTATGTTTTTTTAAGATAAAGTTATATTTTGGGTATTAAATATGGACTACAAATAAGTTGTTAGCGTATGTGACAGATGTGAGCGTTACGTTAGAAATGTGATCAGCGTAGGCGGTAGGAAAAGTTTCATATAAGGTTTTTTTACACTCATAATTATATTGTTTGCCGCATAATTTTATAGAAGTATAACTTTGTACTTGGATACCCAAGCACCCACTGACCACTGGTTTGTTATGATTTTTCGTTTGTTAATACATAAATTTTTACAGTAAACACATATAAGTATGTGAAATGATATAAATATATGTTGAATGATTTAAAATTAAAAAATTTATGTAATAATAACAACCGTGGAACTCATTACTAATCAATTTTGTGCACAATTTTTAAAGGCCATTACAAGAAAAGTACTAGAACACATGGCATTTTAGTTCTTCTATTTATTGTATGAACATATATGATAAATATATTGGTAAAATTCGAATTTGCTCATGAAAAGGGTGGGGATTTGCTCTTTTTGTCCCTATCATAAAGTTATCTCACAAAAAATATAAGTTAATATAGGAAGTATGGAGGAGCTGTAGGGATAAGTATTCCATAATGACCTTATAATTAAGTATTTTTACAATACATACTAAGTTCTTGTGAGAAGATGTGGGGGAGAACTGTAGCTTAGGCCTGTAACCCCATACATACCTTTCATATTCTAAGAATATTTGAACTTTCTGTGGGGATGGTAGGGAGGATGTAGGGGGTTACTAAATTCGCGTGAAGGGGCCATTGAAAGTAGTGTGAGGGCTTTGGGGGTCCCACATTTTTGTTGAGTTAAATTTACAGAGAAACAAATATTATTTCCCTTGTATTATGGAGTAGTTGAGGAGGGCAGTGGAGAGACTGTGGGGGTGTGGGCGATGTGTGAACAGCCCCCTAAAAATACCTAAATAATATAGGAAGATGTTAGTAAAATCACTATAAGTACATATTTGCCTACTGTTATTGTTGTTTTGGGTAGATGGTTTCATATTTAAATTGGGCTCAAGAAGAATTACTATACCTTTAAAAAAAAAGAAATATATAATATACCATAATTATGATTTCTCTAAATAATTATATATCAGTTATACAATAAATTTCTTGACAAAAAATCCATTTGTCTCTGACCGTCATTAATACGAACTGAAAAATTTTATAGAAAATATTCGAAGTTATGCATAATGTCATCAAATTTTTCAATTTTTAAAAACAAGTGATTTTAACGATTACCGAGTAATTAGTTATATCAACAAAATTCATAAGTAATATGTTATTTACAATTATTGTTTTATTTTTAATTGTGATCTTTTCTTGACATACTCAAATTATAATTCAATGATTCTTATAACATCACAATAATTTATAAAATATTATTACATCATGTCTTGTAATAATATTGAATAAATTACTTATATTCACACGATGAACATTTAATTTAACCAATAATGTTTATAGATAAACGTGTAAAGATTGAGGTTATCATCTACTGGAAAGAGAAAAAGGTGTTTCGTCTCGAGAGCACGCCAGGACTCATCAATAAGGCTAATGACGTGCTCCCTGCCTTAGACACGAGAGTAGTGTGGACTTTGTTGTACTTGATGGCGCTTGTATGGTAACTGGTTGGATTTTTCGCCACTTGACGGGAGCGAACAATTAGGGGCTAGGCCACCTGGCAAGTGGAGTTCGAAGCGTGAGAGATGCGAGACGCGACACATATGCATTTATACATCACAGCATACGCGCGCTCACAAACACATACCCACACTTACTACCAATATGAAGGTTGGGGGTTCGATTCTTGGAGTAAGAAGAATTTGAAAATCTGAAAGCATATGTATTGAAATCAAGCAGAAGCAGAACTGGCACATATGATACTGAACACACACACGCGGGTGCACTCGTGTACAACAAATACACAACTATTTACAATGGAATATGCAGCCACATCAGTATAATATACGACGTCGTAGCTCATGGCTAGTATACGAAGTCAGGACTTTGAGATGGCAAAACTTGAACACTTCCGAACTCCCATAACCAACTGTGAATACTACAGTGGCAGCAGTAGTAGTTATATATATTGACGCCTCAGGCAAAAAAGGACAGTTCGGATTTCTCCATGTTATTTTTAACGGCAAAATCTGAGCTGTCTTTCTTTTTGCCTGAGGCATCAATATGTGTTTACATACGTTTCACTGCTACTGCGATAACTGAGTGGAGTGGGGCAAGCATGTCGGTCGTTTCAAATCTGTCACTGTCAAAATTATTGCTTAAATTATAAGAATTACCATGCTGTAATATTTTATGTTGAAATTCAACGAGTTCATAGTGTCGATGAAGTTGGTTTTTGATAAAAGATTAAGAAAAAAAAATGAGAAACTTTTTCATTTTACTAATCAATTTTAAACTTGAAAGGGTGGTTGGCGTACAGAGCACGCAAGGGGGCGAAGCCCCACTAGTGTATATGTATTTAGTTCATGTACATATTTTAAAAATAAATTAACACATGCATGTATGTATGTTAGTGAACATTACTTGCTTGTAACATAATCATTAATAACACAGTGGTAAAATGCAGACGTCTTACGGGTGAAAATAAAAATAATATTTAAAGATATACATGGGTTATTTTACGAAAACCGGCATATTTTAAGGGCCGGAATGGACAAACAATTAAAATGTATTTTTAATTCAAATATTTTTTTGTGATGTCCATAACCAAAACAAGCTACAATTTTTTGGACCCTGCTTAATTTGCACAAGCAAATTTTTTACGGCAACTTTCTTATCTTATTAAAAAAAAATAGTAACGTTACGGGCTCATTTACAATCTTATGATAATCAAAGTAACGGCCCTATCAGTGGAGATTTAGTTTAATCCTCAAATTTATATTATGTACTTATCATTCACATTTGTACAAGTGACTATCCGACTCGATAATCCACCATGAACACCATATAAAGCGTCACGGGATAGCGTTACGGCTCTTGGCAAAAAAAGAACGTTACGGGCTCTTACATGTTTGTTAAGAAATAGTTATGTTATTGCACAAAATAACAATCAAACGTCACCATTACACTTTTATTATGTGCGTAACAGCCGCTTTTTAATTAATAATCTTCCGAGTCAGTAACCGAACAATTTGGGAAGATATACTGAATTCTTTAGCGTTACGGACTTTTTGAAAAAGGACTTTCCGGGCTCTCTTAAATCTGTAAAAAACTTAAGAGTGTAACGCAAAAAGTTAAAATTAAACTTTGCCACTGGCCTAATATTATGTATGAAACAGGTATAATTAAACCTACCACTTTCTGAGTTGATAACCGAACGCTTCGAAATAATACATAATATTCCTTGTCATTACGTGTTCATAGTTTTTATCTTGATGAAACCGAAATTACAAATATGGTAGAAAAATCCACAAAACTTCCTACGATATCCTTGATCTCCGTTAAATTTAGAACGTCCAAATGGAGACACCAAAATTAAATTGTATGTTTTTTCAAGAACATTTTTCGTTGAAATGTTGCATTTGTCAGGTTTTGATCCCACAACTTAAAAACAGCATCTGAGTCTTGGATCAAATTTTTTCGATTATCCAAAGTGCTTAAAATATTATTTATGTTAATTATTTTAAGATACTCTGCCACAGGCCAATTAAAATTCTGTATTTTGCTTGTATGCTTCTATAGTTGTCAAATTTGTCAATTTTCTACGGAAATAAAAGCCCGTAACACTAATTAAAACCCTTATTTGCATCTGAAACAAAAGCACTCATTTTTTGTGATTTAAATTCTTCTGTATTCTTAGCAGAAAACATCCTTTGACTATTTGAATGAGTTTTCAGATCGATATCTCTTTACACGATGTTGTAACTAAGTGGGACATGAAATAGACAGTTTTAGTTAGAATGATCTACATTCATTTAAAGAAAATACATCTTGTTATACATAAAATAATCGCATAGATATAGTCAAAAGTTAATTTGCTTATTCATTTTATAAAATTAATTAAAGAGGTTATGTTGCGTAGTCGTACGGGTCACAAGTATGCAGAAGACAATGCAATAAACGCCAGTCCTCAATAAAAGAAATACAATAAAAGTTTTAAAGGAAACATAAGCAGAAAGATCAGGAGAAGATTGTGAGAAAGGAGTGTTATCGTAAGCTAATACGCTCATAATCCGAGATAGTATTGAAAAATTCAGTGCAGTCAAGAGTAAGGCCTAAAATACAAAGAAGAAGTCAGAAACCACAAAGAAAAAAGGAGGAGAGGGGACAGGTAAAATGATTATAAATAATAAAGAACCTGAGGAGAAGAATTATATGGTAAACTTTTTGGCATCAGGAAGTACTAAGTTTAAAATTGCAGTAGGCAAGAAAAAAAAAGGAGAGTGCTCGTCAGAATAGAAAGTGGAATAGACATAGGAACATATGAAAGACAGAACCAACGAACCGCAGAAAATAAGTTTACAGGAAAAAAGAAATTATCGGGGGAAGGAATTAAGCAATCAAATAAAGGGAAAAGAGAAAAAAAAGTGGCAGCAGGGTTAAAAAAGGAAATGAAAAATAAGAATTATTTTTGTTAACAGTAAATGAGAGAAAGGGTTTTTGGTAATTTGTATCAGACGGTACGGTAGTCATTAGCTGCAGCAGGACTCCAACGATTAATTATGTCGGGAATGGTAAAAATAAACTGAAACTACGAGCAGTAGAGGATAAAAGGAGCATCGTCATCAGAAGGACAATAGGAAAGGAGAACGACGAGTGACTCACTAGCAAAAGAATGCAGACATTTTACAAATAGTAAGGTGATTAAGGAATAAAGAAAACTTCAAATAATATCGTGGAAAACAGCGGACATTAAGAAGATACATTCAACCGTAAAGTACTTATATGAATTTCACATTGTAACGCTACAAGAAACATGGTAAGAAAAATGTCATGAAGCAAGTTTGATAGAAAAATTAGATAAAAGGTAGGGGGAGACTGAGTACTGTTGTGTCAAAGGATATTTTGCGCGATATTTTGCTCTTTTGCTACAGGTGCTGCTTGATTTATCTCTACCGGGCTATGTCTTCGATTACGACGACTCCGTAATATTTATTACTTTAACATCTCTTACTATATTGATTTAAAATCTCTATACTTAATTTTTTCTCTTAACCTATTTTTTTTTTATAATCAGGTAGCTCATCTTTGATGATAACTTATAAGAATAAAATGTAAATTCTGTTGTTCTTTGTTGGACACGTCGAGGTAATAATACATTTAAGAATATAAAGTAATATTGCAGCAACTATTAAATATGTTAAATTAAAGAAGTTTGCTTTGATAACAGGAATATGTAAGTGATAATTAGGTTTTTTTTTAATTATTATGAGCATAAATATGAGCCACCTTTACTTTTCTAAATTATAATTATTACCAATCTTGTTTCTCCCTCTGCACCACACGATTACTTCATTTTTAAAAGCATCACCTAACATGTATATTATTTTAGTATGTTTCTAAATTTATTTCTTTTCATTAGACAATAATATACTTTGACATACTATTCTTTGTTTGCAAAGCATTTCCATTAATAGAAAAAATAACATTGAGATAGGAATAATACTCATTTATGTCAATTATTATATAAATATGATGTATAAACAATCAACAACTTCTCATCTTATTCAATAAGTAGACTAGCCTTGCTATTTTTGCTGACATTGTGATGAAGAGAATAAAAATCTCACGTGACTAAAGCCTTTTATTTGACTAGGGGCTTCGCCCCTGAGCGCTTTGCATGCCAACCCCCATCTTATAACATTTATTTACACAATTTTAAGAAAAAAGTCTAATGTTAAACTATTTTGCAACATTTAAATTTAAATTTCACCAATTTCGATTTCTTTAAGCATATTTTTTCTTTTATTTAGTCTTCAAATATACGCGCCCTTCACCAGTGTTGACTCGACCAATCACAAAACAAATAAAAAGGCTTCATCACGTGACCCATTTATTTTCTAAGATAGAAACGTGATTAGTAGCTTAGTATGATTTTAAGCGGATAAATTTAAGAATTAAAAAAAAAAAATTGTAATTTACATGTTGAATAAAAATTAAAATTATCTGTTTAGTCAGATAAGTAAATTTAATTATTATTTAATCATTCTATTTGGATAAAATACTTGTTAGAAATATGTATGACAAAAAGTTGGTGATTTGCGTGCAGAGCGTGCAGAGGGCTAAGCTCTCTACTACAGTACATAAAATGTAATTGATGAACACATAAAACTTGCAAAAAAATTCCTCCTATTAATATTATACTTTTGTACAGGTAATTTATGAGTTATAATCATAAAAGTATGTTGATAGAGTACGCAAAAGAGTCGCGGAAGCGTGATTACAGTACAGAGAGAGATAGAGAGAGAGAGAGAGAGAGAGAGAGAGAGATCACTGCATGATAGGAATCTACTTTTGTCTAGTAGAGCCACACCATTGGCTCTTAATAAGAGGGTCATAAGTAGGACAGTGGCATAGCCAATAGCGTAACTTGGCTAGAAAAAGACAGAGTTCCCTTATACTCAAAGTCTAATCGTGCTTCCACTTATAGGTTTGCATGTCTCTATAGTGCTCTATTCTTATATATGTATGGTCATAATGAGAAATGTATAATTAAATAATAATTTGTCATTATTAATAACCAGGTCCCGCCTGAGCCTTAACATTTGCATTAATGAATTGTACTTCTTCATCTATGTCCATGACTTTGTCATCTTCTGATTTGTAAATTACGTTTTCAATACCTTCATCAATGAGGAACTATACTTCAGCGTTTATTGCAGCTCTTTTTTTTTGTTCATTAAATCGATGCACTAAATAAAATTATTTTTTCATAAAGCCTTATTTATAATAACACAAAGACTTTTACATTATTCATCCAAATAAAATTATTACAAAAAATATAGTAAAGATTATCTGGTTTAAGGCATAAATGTAAGCAGCATTAATATAGAGAAATTCGTTGTAATAATAATTATTCGAGTGAATTAAATATTTTATAAGATTAAATAGGCTACTAACGTCTAGCGAAAAAAAAATCTTTTTGAGCTGCGACACGCGTAAGGAAGTCAATGACACTGCAACTATAAATATTATGGAATTAGTATAGTAATGTGAATTTATAAAGTTTAAGTATAAACTTACGCTTTTCAATTTTTTTTATGACAGTACACTAATAATAAAAAATAAAAGCATAGCAGAGCAAGGAAAAGTGTATTACATATAAATGTTTTGTAAATATTAAATTTACCGATGAAAGATAATTTATGATTAACATCCCGGAAATTAGAAAATTAATTCTCATAGACAATGCAGTAATATCAGTTGACTTCACGAAAAATACATCATAATCGGAAACTAGGTTATCACGAAAAGAAAAAACTGATGTATGGTTAATAAAATAATTATATCAAGTTATCATGGCGTAAGTAGACTCTATACACAAAAACAACAGTCAACTTATTACACTGTTTTTTATATAATATAACTCATTGAGTAATATTATTAATAAGACCTACCAACAGATACAGAAAATAATTTATTCATTTCAAGACACGCTTCTACACGATAACTGTAATTACATGAATTAAAAAAAAAAACTATGGTGTAGGAGTACGAAAACAAACTATGAAATTTTTTATAGTACGGATATTTGTAAGCAATTCACATCAAAATATGTAAAATATGTACGGGAAGGTGTTTTAAAACTGGTTCATTAATGTTTAGAGCCCATTAATTGTAGCATTATTATGATAACAATAATTTTCTTTTTTTATAGAAGATCCACAGAACTTCGAAATAAATAAGCAACATTGTGTCATTGTCTAATAATTTATTATTTATTATTTACTGTTACAAGTAAAGAAACTTTAAAAATCCGTTTTGCCCTGGGTGGCCAAAGCGGGTAAAGAATTTGGGCAAAGCGGGTGGGCGTAACAGTGAAGGAAAATATGATTTGCCTTATTATTTAAATGGTAATTGTAGTGTAATTGAATCAGTCTTCAATAGCTTAATAGAATTGCTTATCAAAATATATACTTTGATCTAAATGACTATTAAATCAATAACTTAAAAACTTAAAAATAGTAAATAACACTTTTTCATACTTTAAAGTAATATTTTTTTTGTAATATAAATCGCTTTGTTTCCTTCTTATATTTTCTCACCATCCAAAAAAAAAAAAAAAAAATAAAAAAAATAGATAATAGAAAATTATCAACGATACAATAAGTTCTTACATTTTTTACTGATAACAAAATAGATACCTCTAATTATAGTACTAAATTATTAATTTAAAAAAAATGACGTGTAATTGTGCCATACCCTTGTGTTACGGCTCTTTTTGGACTGAGCAAAACTCAAACGTACACGGGTAATCTCGACATATACGTACCTTGCCCTTCAAATAGTAAGTCATTGTTATAACTTTACCATAGGGGGGTTGACACGCGAAGCATGCGGGGAGCGTAGCCACTTTAATATCTTTCTATTTTACATAGTTACTTGGTGTCGAAGTAATTTAGATTATGGTGGAACTAATCACACACCCCTTTGGTCTCCCTACAGCCCCTCCACAATACAAGGGAAAATTAAATTTGTTTCTCTGTAAATTTAACCTAACAAAAATGTGTGACCCCCAAACCCATCTCTAATCTTCACGTTCCCCACGCAACTTTAGTGGCTTCCTAAATCCCCCCACCACTCCCAACAGAAACTTAAAATATTTTTAGAAAATGAAGGGTATATATTGGTTAACTTGCCTTACCCACAGCCCTCCCCCACATCTTCTCACAAAAACTAAGTGTGCATTGTAAAGATACTTTATCGAAGGGTCTTTATCGAAGAGTCTTTATCGAATACTTACCCTCACAGCTCCTTCACACCATCTATATTAACTTATAGTTTTTTGTGAGATTACTTTATTATAGGTACAATGAGGGCTAATCGCCCACCATTTTAGTCAAAAAATTAGAATTTTTCTTAGATGCTTGTTATTTTTATATTCATCAACACATCACCTCTACTGTACAATAATTTAAATTTGTGTTTATTCTGTTTTATCAGTTTCCGTCTTAATAATAATAAATTTTGTTTTATCTGATAACTTTCGAAAGAAAGGTAATTTATGAGGTGGAAGGTCTCAATGGTACATCGAATCACATTACTTTGAAATCTTTTTATATTATATACTCATTTTGGTGGGTATGTCTACACCTCCTCTTATACCCTTTTCTATTAACATCTTATTCTTCTGTTTTTTGATACCCACCATGAAATAAGGAAAAAATATAATCTTTCGTTTGATTACTTTTTTGTATATTAGAAAATACCCTATTCCTATATACCTTTATTTTTATTGTCACATGCCATCTTTCGCGATTGTATAGCCTTATATGTATTGTTACTATAAACATCATAATCCATATTAATCTTAGTAGAATTAAAAATAACAATAAACTTCAAAGTGGATTTTGCTGGATTTTCTCCCCTTTGCCTCTTCTTTCATGACGTACTTCCGGTTTTCTTCGTACCACACAACACTGCCATACCACGTCGCTTACAGCAGCATACACATTTTTAATTTTCTTGAATTTTTTTTTTTTTCATTTTCATTTCTTTTAACCAACTTCTAAAGAAAAAAAAAAAAAAAAAAAAAAAAAAAAAAACAGTTTTCAAAGAGATTAGAAACTCTAACCTTCTGCACGCCAGCCGAACGCCTTACCCACTCTACTACGAGTGCTCCTGCCTTGAGAAATTCAATTACTGCTTCTTACGGTGTGCTTCGCTACTTATTTTCATTATACCATTTTATTTACATTTAATTTATCAACTTGGTTTGATATTAAATTTTATTATTAAATAAATTATTTATTTCATAAACTAATTTATTTAGTTTAATGTTTTTTTCAAAAACTTAAATATTAGTATATTTTTGTAGAGCAGCTTTCCTATGTATTAATGAATAATTTATTACTTATAACTTTTGAAATTAATAAATAATTGTTAGTACAATTTTCCATCATTTTAAAATTTGTAACCATTTTTTTTGGATTATATAAATACATACATTGATTTATGTGCGTTTCGTTCATTCATAATTTTTTCATTCGTGATTGAGATGATTTTTTGGTTTAAGGACGTGCATCACTGTAACAGGGAAAAAAGTTCAGAGAGGTAAAGAAGAGCGCGAAAATGTGCAGCAAAGTTGGAAATTGTTTTTCTTATGTAGATATATTCGCATAAGTTCTTTTATGTATACTTGATCCTCTCTTTCTGAATTTATTTAAAAATCAACTTATGGATCTGTCTGAAAATTTGGTTGGTTTATCTGAAAATAATATTTCACATACCAACAAAATTGGGAGATTTTTAAAGATCATATTAATACAATTTTACGTGAATTTTAAAAATGTGACATGTTGAATTGCCTTTTTTTACAACTAAACATATTAAAAAGGGTACAGTTGTAAGATCTGCAATTTTTTGAAAGCATTTTTTAAACTATTTTAAATATATATGTTTTATTTGAATAATGCCTATCCAAAAAATCTATTTGTGTTGAACGTCGTGAAGGGACATTCACTGGCATGTAACATTCCCTTACTGATGAAAGCAGTACTGCAGGATGATTTTTATTATGTTTTTTTAAGATAAAGTTATATTTTGGGTATTAAATATGGACTACAAATAAGTTGTTAGCGTATGTGACAGATGTGAGCGTTACGTTAGAAATGTGATCAGCGTAGGCGGTAGGAAAAGTTTCATATAAGGTTTTTTTACACTCATAATTATATTGTTTGCCGCATAATTTTATAGAAGTATAACTTTGTACTTGGATACCCAAGCACCCACTGACCACTGGTTTGTTATGATTTTTCGTTTGTTAATACATAAATTTTTACAGTAAACACATATAAGTATGTGAAATGATATAAATATATGTTGAATGATTTAAAATTAAAAAATTTATGTAATAATAACAACCGTGGAACTCATTACTAATCAATTTTGTGCACAATTTTTAAAGGCCATTACAAGAAAAGTACTAGAACACATGGCATTTTAGTTCTTCTATTTATTGTATGAACATATATGATAAATATATTGGTAAAATTCGAATTTGCTCATGAAAAGGGTGGGGATTTGCTCTTTTTGTCCCTATCATAAAGTTATCTCACAAAAAATATAAGTTAATATAGGAAGTATGGAGGAGCTGTAGGGATAAGTATTCCATAATGACCTTATAATTAAGTATTTTTACAATACATACTAAGTTCTTGTGAGAAGATGTGGGGGAGAACTGTAGCTTAGGCCTGTAACCCCATACATACCTTTCATATTCTAAGAATATTTGAACTTTCTGTGGGGATGGTAGGGAGGATGTAGGGGGTTACTAAATTCGCGTGAAGGGGCCATTGAAAGTAGTGTGAGGGCTTTGGGGGTCCCACATTTTTGTTGAGTTAAATTTACAGAGAAACAAATATTATTTCCCTTGTATTATGGAGTAGTTGAGGAGGGCAGTGGAGAGACTGTGGGGGTGTGGGCGATGTGTGAACAGCCCCCTAAAAATACCTAAATAATATAGGAAGATGTTAGTAAAATCACTATAAGTACATATTTGCCTACTGTTATTGTTGTTTTGGGTAGATGGTTTCATATTTAAATTGGGCTCAAGAAGAATTACTATACCTTTAAAAAAAAAGAAATATATAATATACCATAATTATGATTTCTCTAAATAATTATATATCAGTTATACAATAAATTTCTTGACAAAAAATCCATTTGTCTCTGACCGTCATTAATACGAACTGAAAAATTTTATAGAAAATATTCGAAGTTATGCATAATGTCATCAAATTTTTCAATTTTTAAAAACAAGTGATTTTAACGATTACCGAGTAATTAGTTATATCAACAAAATTCATAAGTAATATGTTATTTACAATTATTGTTTTATTTTTAATTGTGATCTTTTCTTGACATACTCAAATTATAATTCAATGATTCTTATAACATCACAATAATTTATAAAATATTATTACATCATGTCTTGTAATAATATTGAATAAATTACTTATATTCACACGATGAACATTTAATTTAACCAATAATGTTTATAGATAAACGTGTAAAGATTGAGGTTATCATCTACTGGAAAGAGAAAAAGGTGTTTCGTCTCGAGAGCACGCCAGGACTCATCAATAAGGCTAATGACGTGCTCCCTGCCTTAGACACGAGAGTAGTGTGGACTTTGTTGTACTTGATGGCGCTTGTATGGTAACTGGTTGGATTTTTCGCCACTTGACGGGAGCGAACAATTAGGGGCTAGGCCACCTGGCAAGTGGAGTTCGAAGCGTGAGAGATGCGAGACGCGACACATATGCATTTATACATCACAGCATACGCGCGCTCACAAACACATACCCACACTTACTACCAATATGAAGGTTGGGGGTTCGATTCTTGGAGTAAGAAGAATTTGAAAATCTGAAAGCATATGTATTGAAATCAAGCAGAAGCAGAACTGGCACATATGATACTGAACACACACACGCGGGTGCACTCGTGTACAACAAATACACAACTATTTACAATGGAATATGCAGCCACATCAGTATAATATACGACGTCGTAGCTCATGGCTAGTATACGAAGTCAGGACTTTGAGATGGCAAAACTTGAACACTTCCGAACTCCCATAACCAACTGTGAATACTACAGTGGCAGCAGTAGTAGTTATATATATTGACGCCTCAGGCAAAAAAGGACAGTTCGGATTTCTCCATGTTATTTTTAACGGCAAAATCTGAGCTGTCTTTCTTTTTGCCTGAGGCATCAATATGTGTTTACATACGTTTCACTGCTACTGCGATAACTGAGTGGAGTGGGGCAAGCATGTCGGTCGTTTCAAATCTGTCACTGTCAAAATTATTGCTTAAATTATAAGAATTACCATGCTGTAATATTTTATGTTGAAATTCAACGAGTTCATAGTGTCGATGAAGTTGGTTTTTGATAAAAGATTAAGAAAAAAAAATGAGAAACTTTTTCATTTTACTAATCAATTTTAAACTTGAAAGGGTGGTTGGCGTACAGAGCACGCAAGGGGGCGAAGCCCCACTAGTGTATATGTATTTAGTTCATGTACATATTTTAAAAATAAATTAACACATGCATGTATGTATGTTAGTGAACATTACTTGCTTGTAACATAATCATTAATAACACAGTGGTAAAATGCAGACGTCTTACGGGTGAAAATAAAAATAATATTTAAAGATATACATGGGTTATTTTACGAAAACCGGCATATTTTAAGGGCCGGAATGGACAAACAATTAAAATGTATTTTTAATTCAAATATTTTTTTGTGATGTCCATAACCAAAACAAGCTACAATTTTTTGGACCCTGCTTAATTTGCACAAGCAAATTTTTTACGGCAACTTTCTTATCTTATTAAAAAAAAATAGTAACGTTACGGGCTCATTTACAATCTTATGATAATCAAAGTAACGGCCCTATCAGTGGAGATTTAGTTTAATCCTCAAATTTATATTATGTACTTATCATTCACATTTGTACAAGTGACTATCCGACTCGATAATCCACCATGAACACCATATAAAGCGTCACGGGATAGCGTTACGGCTCTTGGCAAAAAAAGAACGTTACGGGCTCTTACATGTTTGTTAAGAAATAGTTATGTTATTGCACAAAATAACAATCAAACGTCACCATTACACTTTTATTATGTGCGTAACAGCCGCTTTTTAATTAATAATCTTCCGAGTCAGTAACCGAACAATTTGGGAAGATATACTGAATTCTTTAGCGTTACGGACTTTTTGAAAAAGGACTTTCCGGGCTCTCTTAAATCTGTAAAAAACTTAAGAGTGTAACGCAAAAAGTTAAAATTAAACTTTGCCACTGGCCTAATATTATGTATGAAACAGGTATAATTAAACCTACCACTTTCTGAGTTGATAACCGAACGCTTCGAAATAATACATAATATTCCTTGTCATTACGTGTTCATAGTTTTTATCTTGATGAAACCGAAATTACAAATATGGTAGAAAAATCCACAAAACTTCCTACGATATCCTTGATCTCCGTTAAATTTAGAACGTCCAAATGGAGACACCAAAATTAAATTGTATGTTTTTTCAAGAACATTTTTCGTTGAAATGTTGCATTTGTCAGGTTTTGATCCCACAACTTAAAAACAGCATCTGAGTCTTGGATCAAATTTTTTCGATTATCCAAAGTGCTTAAAATATTATTTATGTTAATTATTTTAAGATACTCTGCCACAGGCCAATTAAAATTCTGTATTTTGCTTGTATGCTTCTATAGTTGTCAAATTTGTCAATTTTCTACGGAAATAAAAGCCCGTAACACTAATTAAAACCCTTATTTGCATCTGAAACAAAAGCACTCATTTTTTGTGATTTAAATTCTTCTGTATTCTTAGCAGAAAACATCCTTTGACTATTTGAATGAGTTTTCAGATCGATATCTCTTTACACGATGTTGTAACTAAGTGGGACATGAAATAGACAGTTTTAGTTAGAATGATCTACATTCATTTAAAGAAAATACATCTTGTTATACATAAAATAATCGCATAGATATAGTCAAAAGTTAATTTGCTTATTCATTTTATAAAATTAATTAAAGAGGTTATGTTGCGTAGTCGTACGGGTCACAAGTATGCAGAAGACAATGCAATAAACGCCAGTCCTCAATAAAAGAAATACAATAAAAGTTTTAAAGGAAACATAAGCAGAAAGATCAGGAGAAGATTGTGAGAAAGGAGTGTTATCGTAAGCTAATACGCTCATAATCCGAGATAGTATTGAAAAATTCAGTGCAGTCAAGAGTAAGGCCTAAAATACAAAGAAGAAGTCAGAAACCACAAAGAAAAAAGGAGGAGAGGGGACAGGTAAAATGATTATAAATAATAAAGAACCTGAGGAGAAGAATTATATGGTAAACTTTTTGGCATCAGGAAGTACTAAGTTTAAAATTGCAGTAGGCAAGAAAAAAAAAGGAGAGTGCTCGTCAGAATAGAAAGTGGAATAGACATAGGAACATATGAAAGACAGAACCAACGAACCGCAGAAAATAAGTTTACAGGAAAAAAGAAATTATCGGGGGAAGGAATTAAGCAATCAAATAAAGGGAAAAGAGAAAAAAAAGTGGCAGCAGGGTTAAAAAAGGAAATGAAAAATAAGAATTATTTTTGTTAACAGTAAATGAGAGAAAGGGTTTTTGGTAATTTGTATCAGACGGTACGGTAGTCATTAGCTGCAGCAGGACTCCAACGATTAATTATGTCGGGAATGGTAAAAATAAACTGAAACTACGAGCAGTAGAGGATAAAAGGAGCATCGTCATCAGAAGGACAATAGGAAAGGAGAACGACGAGTGACTCACTAGCAAAAGAATGCAGACATTTTACAAATAGTAAGGTGATTAAGGAATAAAGAAAACTTCAAATAATATCGTGGAAAACAGCGGACATTAAGAAGATACATTCAACCGTAAAGTACTTATATGAATTTCACATTGTAACGCTACAAGAAACATGGTAAGAAAAATGTCATGAAGCAAGTTTGATAGAAAAATTAGATAAAAGGTAGGGGGAGACTGAGTACTGTTGTGTCAAAGGATATTTTGCGCGATATTTTGCTCTTTTGCTACAGGTGCTGCTTGATTTATCTCTACCGGGCTATGTCTTCGATTACGACGACTCCGTAATATTTATTACTTTAACATCTCTTACTATATTGATTTAAAATCTCTATACTTAATTTTTTCTCTTAACCTATTTTTTTTTTATAATCAGGTAGCTCATCTTTGATGATAACTTATAAGAATAAAATGTAAATTCTGTTGTTCTTTGTTGGACACGTCGAGGTAATAATACATTTAAGAATATAAAGTAATATTGCAGCAACTATTAAATATGTTAAATTAAAGAAGTTTGCTTTGATAACAGGAATATGTAAGTGATAATTAGGTTTTTTTTTAATTATTATGAGCATAAATATGAGCCACCTTTACTTTTCTAAATTATAATTATTACCAATCTTGTTTCTCCCTCTGCACCACACGATTACTTCATTTTTAAAAGCATCACCTAACATGTATATTATTTTAGTATGTTTCTAAATTTATTTCTTTTCATTAGACAATAATATACTTTGACATACTATTCTTTGTTTGCAAAGCATTTCCATTAATAGAAAAAATAACATTGAGATAGGAATAATACTCATTTATGTCAATTATTATATAAATATGATGTATAAACAATCAACAACTTCTCATCTTATTCAATAAGTAGACTAGCCTTGCTATTTTTGCTGACATTGTGATGAAGAGAATAAAAATCTCACGTGACTAAAGCCTTTTATTTGACTAGGGGCTTCGCCCCTGAGCGCTTTGCATGCCAACCCCCATCTTATAACATTTATTTACACAATTTTAAGAAAAAAGTCTAATGTTAAACTATTTTGCAACATTTAAATTTAAATTTCACCAATTTCGATTTCTTTAAGCATATTTTTTCTTTTATTTAGTCTTCAAATATACGCGCCCTTCACCAGTGTTGACTCGACCAATCACAAAACAAATAAAAAGGCTTCATCACGTGACCCATTTATTTTCTAAGATAGAAACGTGATTAGTAGCTTAGTATGATTTTAAGCGGATAAATTTAAGAATTAAAAAAAAAAAATTGTAATTTACATGTTGAATAAAAATTAAAATTATCTGTTTAGTCAGATAAGTAAATTTAATTATTATTTAATCATTCTATTTGGATAAAATACTTGTTAGAAATATGTATGACAAAAAGTTGGTGATTTGCGTGCAGAGCGTGCAGAGGGCTAAGCTCTCTACTACAGTACATAAAATGTAATTGATGAACACATAAAACTTGCAAAAAAATTCCTCCTATTAATATTATACTTTTGTACAGGTAATTTATGAGTTATAATCATAAAAGTATGTTGATAGAGTACGCAAAAGAGTCGCGGAAGCGTGATTACAGTACAGAGAGAGATAGAGAGAGAGAGAGAGAGAGAGAGAGAGAGATCACTGCATGATAGGAATCTACTTTTGTCTAGTAGAGCCACACCATTGGCTCTTAATAAGAGGGTCATAAGTAGGACAGTGGCATAGCCAATAGCGTAACTTGGCTAGAAAAAGACAGAGTTCCCTTATACTCAAAGTCTAATCGTGCTTCCACTTATAGGTTTGCATGTCTCTATAGTGCTCTATTCTTATATATGTATGGTCATAATGAGAAATGTATAATTAAATAATAATTTGTCATTATTAATAACCAGGTCCCGCCTGAGCCTTAACATTTGCATTAATGAATTGTACTTCTTCATCTATGTCCATGACTTTGTCATCTTCTGATTTGTAAATTACGTTTTCAATACCTTCATCAATGAGGAACTATACTTCAGCGTTTATTGCAGCTCTTTTTTTTTGTTCATTAAATCGATGCACTAAATAAAATTATTTTTTCATAAAGCCTTATTTATAATAACACAAAGACTTTTACATTATTCATCCAAATAAAATTATTACAAAAAATATAGTAAAGATTATCTGGTTTAAGGCATAAATGTAAGCAGCATTAATATAGAGAAATTCGTTGTAATAATAATTATTCGAGTGAATTAAATATTTTATAAGATTAAATAGGCTACTAACGTCTAGCGAAAAAAAAATCTTTTTGAGCTGCGACACGCGTAAGGAAGTCAATGACACTGCAACTATAAATATTATGGAATTAGTATAGTAATGTGAATTTATAAAGTTTAAGTATAAACTTACGCTTTTCAATTTTTTTTATGACAGTACACTAATAATAAAAAATAAAAGCATAGCAGAGCAAGGAAAAGTGTATTACATATAAATGTTTTGTAAATATTAAATTTACCGATGAAAGATAATTTATGATTAACATCCCGGAAATTAGAAAATTAATTCTCATAGACAATGCAGTAATATCAGTTGACTTCACGAAAAATACATCATAATCGGAAACTAGGTTATCACGAAAAGAAAAAACTGATGTATGGTTAATAAAATAATTATATCAAGTTATCATGGCGTAAGTAGACTCTATACACAAAAACAACAGTCAACTTATTACACTGTTTTTTATATAATATAACTCATTGAGTAATATTATTAATAAGACCTACCAACAGATACAGAAAATAATTTATTCATTTCAAGACACGCTTCTACACGATAACTGTAATTACATGAATTAAAAAAAAAAACTATGGTGTAGGAGTACGAAAACAAACTATGAAATTTTTTATAGTACGGATATTTGTAAGCAATTCACATCAAAATATGTAAAATATGTACGGGAAGGTGTTTTAAAACTGGTTCATTAATGTTTAGAGCCCATTAATTGTAGCATTATTATGATAACAATAATTTTCTTTTTTTATAGAAGATCCACAGAACTTCGAAATAAATAAGCAACATTGTGTCATTGTCTAATAATTTATTATTTATTATTTACTGTTACAAGTAAAGAAACTTTAAAAATCCGTTTTGCCCTGGGTGGCCAAAGCGGGTAAAGAATTTGGGCAAAGCGGGTGGGCGTAACAGTGAAGGAAAATATGATTTGCCTTATTATTTAAATGGTAATTGTAGTGTAATTGAATCAGTCTTCAATAGCTTAATAGAATTGCTTATCAAAATATATACTTTGATCTAAATGACTATTAAATCAATAACTTAAAAACTTAAAAATAGTAAATAACACTTTTTCATACTTTAAAGTAATATTTTTTTTGTAATATAAATCGCTTTGTTTCCTTCTTATATTTTCTCACCATCCAAAAAAAAAAAAAAAAAATAAAAAAAATAGATAATAGAAAATTATCAACGATACAATAAGTTCTTACATTTTTTACTGATAACAAAATAGATACCTCTAATTATAGTACTAAACTATTAATTTAAAAAAAATGACGTGTAATTGTGCCATACCCTTGTGTTACGGCTCTTTTTGGACTGAGCAAAACTCAAACGTACACGGGTAATCTCGACATATACGTACCTTGCCCTTCAAATAGTAAGTCATTGTTATAACTTTACCATAGGGGGGTTGACACGCGAAGCATGCGGGGAGCGTAGCCACTTTAATATCTTTCTATTTTACATAGTTACTTGGTGTCGAAGTAATTTAGATTATGGTGGAACTAAT
Source organism: Copidosoma floridanum (assembly GCF_036245765.1). NCBI lineage: Eukaryota > Metazoa > Arthropoda > Insecta > Hymenoptera > Encyrtidae > Copidosoma > Copidosoma floridanum. Next base: position 518,857 of record NW_028321881.1, read on the forward strand.
CACACACCCCTTTGGTCTCCCTACAGCCCCTCCACAATACAAGGGAAAATTAAATTTGTTTCTCTGTAAATTTAACCTAACAAAAATGTGTGACCCCCAAACCCATCTCTAATCTTCACGTTCCCCACGCAACTTTAGTGGCTTCCTAAATCCCCCCACCACTCCCAACAGAAACTTAAAATATTTTTAGAAAATGAAGGGTATATATTGGTTAACTTGCCTTACCCACAGCCCTCCCCCACATCTTCTCACAAAAACTAAGTGTGCATTGTAAAGATACTTTATCGAAGGGTCTTTATCGAAGAGTCTTTATCGAATACTTACCCTCACAGCTCCTTCACACCATCTATATTAACTTATAGTTTTTTGTGAGATTACTTTATTATAGGTACAATGAGGGCTAATCGCCCACCATTTTAGTCAAAAAATTAGAATTTTTCTTAGATGCTTGTTATTTTTATATTCATCAACACATCACCTCTACTGTACAATAATTTAAATTTGTGTTTATTCTGTTTTATCAGTTTCCGTCTTAATAATAATAAATTTTGTTTTATCTGATAACTTTCGAAAGAAAGGTAATTTATGAGGTGGAAGGTCTCAATGGTACATCGAATCACATTACTTTGAAATCTTTTTATATTATATACTCATTTTGGTGGGTATGTCTACACCTCCTCTTATACCCTTTTCTATTAACATCTTATTCTTCTGTTTTTTGATACCCACCATGAAATAAGGAAAAAATATAATCTTTCGTTTGATTACTTTTTTGTATATTAGAAAATACCCTATTCCTATATACCTTTATTTTTATTGTCACATGCCATCTTTCGCGATTGTATAGCCTTATATGTATTGTTACTATAAACATCATAATCCATATTAATCTTAGTAGAATTAAAAATAACAATAAACTTCAAAGTGGATTTTGCTGGATTTTCTCCCCTTTGCCTCTTCTTTCATGACGTACTTCCGGTTTTCTTCGTACCACACAACACTGCCATACCACGTCGCTTACAGCAGCATACACATTTTTAATTTTCTTGAATTTTTTTTTTTTTCATTTTCATTTCTTTTAACCAACTTCTAAAGAAAAAAAAAAAAAAAAAAAAAAAAAAAAAAACAGTTTTCAAAGAGATTAGAAACTCTAACCTTCTGCACGCCAGCCGAACGCCTTACCCACTCTACTACGAGTGCTCCTGCCTTGAGAAATTCAATTACTGCTTCTTACGGTGTGCTTCGCTACTTATTTTCATTATACCATTTTATTTACATTTAATTTATCAACTTGGTTTGATATTAAATTTTATTATTAAATAAATTATTTATTTCATAAACTAATTTATTTAGTTTAATGTTTTTTTCAAAAACTTAAATATTAGTATATTTTTGTAGAGCAGCTTTCCTATGTATTAATGAATAATTTATTACTTATAACTTTTGAAATTAATAAATAATTGTTAGTACAATTTTCCATCATTTTAAAATTTGTAACCATTTTTTTTGGATTATATAAATACATACATTGATTTATGTGCGTTTCGTTCATTCATAATTTTTTCATTCGTGATTGAGATGATTTTTTGGTTTAAGGACGTGCATCACTGTAACAGGGAAAAAAGTTCAGAGAGGTAAAGAAGAGCGCGAAAATGTGCAGCAAAGTTGGAAATTGTTTTTCTTATGTAGATATATTCGCATAAGTTCTTTTATGTATACTTGATCCTCTCTTTCTGAATTTATTTAAAAATCAACTTATGGATCTGTCTGAAAATTTGGTTGGTTTATCTGAAAATAATATTTCACATACCAACAAAATTGGGAGATTTTTAAAGATCATATTAATACAATTTTACGTGAATTTTAAAAATGTGACATGTTGAATTGCCTTTTTTTACAACTAAACATATTAAAAAGGGTACAGTTGTAAGATCTGCAATTTTTTGAAAGCATTTTTTAAACTATTTTAAATATATATGTTTTATTTGAATAATGCCTATCCAAAAAATCTATTTGTGTTGAACGTCGTGAAGGGACATTCACTGGCATGTAACATTCCCTTACTGATGAAAGCAGTACTGCAGGATGATTTTTATTATGTTTTTTTAAGATAAAGTTATATTTTGGGTATTAAATATGGACTACAAATAAGTTGTTAGCGTATGTGACAGATGTGAGCGTTACGTTAGAAATGTGATCAGCGTAGGCGGTAGGAAAAGTTTCATATAAGGTTTTTTTACACTCATAATTATATTGTTTGCCGCATAATTTTATAGAAGTATAACTTTGTACTTGGATACCCAAGCACCCACTGACCACTGGTTTGTTATGATTTTTCGTTTGTTAATACATAAATTTTTACAGTAAACACATATAAGTATGTGAAATGATATAAATATATGTTGAATGATTTAAAATTAAAAAATTTATGTAATAATAACAACCGTGGAACTCATTACTAATCAATTTTGTGCACAATTTTTAAAGGCCATTACAAGAAAAGTACTAGAACACATGGCATTTTAGTTCTTCTATTTATTGTATGAACATATATGATAAATATATTGGTAAAATTCGAATTTGCTCATGAAAAGGGTGGGGATTTGCTCTTTTTGTCCCTATCATAAAGTTATCTCACAAAAAATATAAGTTAATATAGGAAGTATGGAGGAGCTGTAGGGATAAGTATTCCATAATGACCTTATAATTAAGTATTTTTACAATACATACTACGTTCTTGTGAGAAGATGTGGGGGAGAACTGTAGCTTAGGCCTGTAACCCCATACATACCTTTCATATTCTAAGAATATTTGAACTTTCTGTGGGGATGGTAGGGAGGATGTAGGGGGTTACTAAATTCGCGTGAAGGGGCCATTGAAAGTAGTGTGAGGGCTTTGGGGGTCCCACATTTTTGTTGAGTTAAATTTACAGAGAAACAAATATTATTTCCCTTGTATTATGAAGTAGTTGAGGAGGGCAGTGGAGAGACTGTGGGGGTGTGGGCGATGTGTGAACAGCCCCCTAAAAATACCTAAATAATATAGGAAGATGTTAGTAAAATCACTATAAGTACATATTTGCCTACTGTTATTGTTGTTTTGGGTAGATGGTTTCATATTTAAATTGGGCTCAAGAAGAATTACTATACCTTTAAAAAAAAAGAAATATATAATATACCATAATTATGATTTCTCTAAATAATTATATATCAGTTATACAATAAATTTTTTGACAAAAAATCCATTTGTCTCTGACCGTCATTAATACGAACTGAAAAATTTTATAGAAAATATTCGAAGTTATGCATAATGTCATCAAATTTTTCAATTTTTAAAAACAAGTGATTTTAACGATTACCGAGTAATTAGTTATATCAACAAAATTCATAAGTAATATGTTATTTACAATTATTGTTTTATTTTTAATTGTGATCTTTTCTTGACATACTCAAATTATAATTCAATGATTCTTATAACATCACAATAATTTATCAAATATTATTACATCATGTCTTGTAATAATATTGAATAAATTACTTATATTCACATGATGAACATTTAATTTAACCAATAATGTTTATAGATAAACGTGTAAAGATTGAGGTTATCATCTACTGGAAAGAGAAAAAGGTGTTTCGTCTCGAGAGCACGCCAGGACTCATCAATAAGGCTAATGACGTGCTCCCTGCCTTAGACACGAGAGTAGTGTGGACTTTGTTGTACTTGATGGCGCTTGTATGGTAACTGGTTGGATTTTTCGCCACTTGACGGGAGCGAACAATTAGGGGCTAGGCCACCTGGCAAGTGGAGTTCGAAGCGTGAGAGATGCGAGACGCGACACATATGCATTTATACATCACAGCATACGCGCGCTCACAAACACATACCCACACTTACTACCAATATGAAGGTTGGGGGTTCGATTCTTGGAGTAAGAAGAATTTGAAAATCTGAAAGCATATGTATTGAAATCAAGCAGAAGCAGAACTGGCACATATGATACTGAACACACACACGCGGGTGCACTCGTGTACAACAAATACACAACTATTTACAATGGAATATGCAGCCACATCAGTATAATATACGACGTCGTAGCTCATGGCTAGTATACGAAGTCAGGACTTTGAGATGGCAAAACTTGAACACTTCCGAACTCCCATAACCAACTGTGAATACTACAGTGGCAGCAGTAGCAGTTATATATATTGACGCCTCAGGCAAAAAAGGACAGTTCGGATTTCTCCATGTTATTTTTAACGGCAAAATCTGAACTGTCTTTCTTTTTGCCTGAGGCATCAATATGTGTTTACATACGTTTCACTGCTACTGCGATAACTGAGTGGAGTGGGGCAAGCATGTCGGTCGTTTCAAATCTGTCACTGTCAAAATTATTGCTTAAATTATAAGAATTACCATGCTGTAATATTTTATGTTGAAATTCAACGAGTTCATAGTGTCAATGAAGTTGGTTTTTGATAAAAGATTAAGAAAAAAAAATGAGAAACTTTTTCATTTTACTAATCAATTTTAAACTTGAAAGGGTGGTTGGCGTACAGAGCACGCAAGGGGGCGAAGCCCCACTAGTGTATATGTATTTAGTTCATGTACATATTTTAAAAATAAATTAACACATGCATGTATGTATGTTAGTGAACATTACTTGCTTGTAACATAATCATTAATAACACAGTGGTAAAATGCAGACGTCTTACGGGTGAAAATAAAAATAATATTTAAAGATATACATGGGTTATTTTACGAAAACCGGCATATTTTAAGGGCCGGAATGGACAAACAATTAAAATGTATTTTTAATTCAAATATTTTTTTGTGATGTCCATAACCAAAACAAGCTACAATTTTTTGGACCCTGCTTAATTTGCACAAGCAAATTTTTTACGGCAACTTTCTTATCTTATTAAAAAAAAATAGTAACGTTACGGGCTCATTTACAATCTTATGATAATCAAAGTAACGGCCCTATCAGTGGAGATTTAGTTTAATCCTCAAATTTATATTATGTACTTATCATTCACATTTGTACAAGTGACTATCCGACTCGATAATCCACCATGAACACCATATAAAGCGTCACGGGATAGCGTTACGGCTCTTGGCAAAAAAAGAACGTTACGGGCTCTTACATGTTTGTTAAGAAATAGTTATGTTATTGCACAAAATAACAATCAAACGTCACCATTACACTTTTATTATGTGCGTAACAGCCGCTTTTTAATTAATAATCTTCCGAGTCAGTAACCGAACAATTTGGGAAGATATACTGAATTCTTTAGCGTTACGGACTTTTTGAAAAAGGACTTTCCGGGCTCTCTTAAATCTGTAAGAAACTTAAGAGTGTAACGCAAAAAGTTAAAATTAAACTTTGCCACTGGCCTAATATTATGTATGAAACAGGTATAATTAAACCTACCACTTTCTGAGTTGATAACCGAACGCTTCGAAATAATACATAATATTCCTTGTCATTACGTGTTCATAGTTTTTATCTTGATGAAACCGAAATTACAAATATGGTAGAAAAATCCACAAAACTTCCTACGATATCCTTGATCTCCGTTAAATTTAGAACGTCCAAATGGAGACACCAAAATTAAATTGTATGTTTTTTCAAGAACATTTTTCGTTGAAATGTTGCATTTGTCAGGTTTTGATCCCACAACTTAAAAACAGCATCTGAGTCTTGGATCAAATTTTTTCGATTATCCAAAGTGCTTAAAATATTATTTATGTTAATTATTTTAAGATACTCTGCCACAGGCCAATTAAAATTCTGTATTTTGCTTGTATGCTTCTATAGTTGTCAAATTTGTCAATTTTCTACGGAAATAAAAGCCCGTAACACTAATTAAAACCCTTATTTGCATCTGAAACAAAAGCACTCATTTTTTGTGATTTAAATTCTTCTGTATTCTTAGCAGAAAACATCCTTTGACTATTTGAATGAGTTTTCAGATCGATATCTCTTTACACGATGTTGTAACTAAGTGGGACATGAAATAGACAGTTTTAGTTAGAATGATCTACATTCATTTAAAGAAAATACATCTTGTTATACATAAAATAATCGCATAGATATAGTCAAAAGTTAATTTGCTTATTCATTTTATAAAATTAATTAAAGAGGTTATGTTGCGTAGTCGTACGGGTCACAAGTATGCAGAAGACAATGCAATAAACGCCAGTCCTCAATAAAAGAAATACAATAAAAGTTTTAAAGGAAACATAAGCAGAAAGATCAGGAGAAGATTGTGAGAAAGGAGTGTTATCGTAAGCTAATACGCTCATAATCCGAGATAGTATTGAAAAATTCAGTGCAGTCAAGAGTAAGGCCTAAAATACAAAGAAGAAGTCAGAAACCACAAAGAAAAAAGGAGGAGAGGGGACAGGTAAAATGATTATAAATAATAAAGAACCTGAGGAGAAGAATTATATGGTAAACTTTTTGGCATCAGGAAGTACTAAGTTTAAAATTGCAGTAGGCAAGAAAAAAAAAGGAGAGTGCTCGTCAGAATAGAAAGTGGAATAGACATAGGAACATATGAAAGACAGAACCAACGAACCGCAGAAAATAAGTTTACAGGAAAAAAGAAATTATCGGGGGAAGGAATTAAGCAATCAAATAAAGGGAAAAGAGAAAAAAAAGTGGCAGCAGGGTTAAAAAAGGAAATGAAAAATAAGAATTATTTTTGTTAACAGTAAATGAGAGAAAGGGTTTTTGGTAATTTGTATCAGACGGTACGGTAGTCATTAGCTGCAGCAGGACTCCAACGATTAATTATGTCGGGAATGGTAAAAATAAACTGAAACTACGAGCAGTAGAGAATAAAAGGAGCATCGTCATCAGAAGGACAATAGGAAAGGAGAACGACGAGTGACTCACTAGCAAAAGAATGCAGACATTTTACAAATAGTAAGGTGATTAAGGAATGAAGAAAACTTCAAATAATATCGTGGAAAACAGCGGACATTAAGAAGATACATTCAACCGTAAAGTACTTATATGAATTTCACATTGTAACGCTACAAGAAACATGGTAAGAAAAATGTCATGAAGCAAGTTTGATAGAAAAATTAGATAAAAGGTAGGGGGAGACTGAGTACTGTTGTGTCAAAGGACGGTTGTGACAGTGGTCATATTAACGAAACTATAAAAAATAACGGAGGGCAGCAAGGTGAGAGAGGAGTAGAATGCACGTCCACAAGTATTTCATTGGATTTAATCAACTATAGCACGATACTAAAGTTAGCACAAGCTTACATTACTTTTGAACAGTAAAGAGTAAATATTTTTATTACATTTTCTGCCCTCGGGTGGTTTTGGGAGGCTGGTACTTCCTCAGGCGAAAAAACAGTTTTCCGGAACTCGTTCGAAAAGTCTCCTTTACGAACCTCGTTACGAACCTTGCCTTCGGCTCGGGCCGCAAACCTCTTGGTTCGCAAACAAAAACTTTTCAAGCTTGTGGGAAAACTACCATTTCTTCCTATTAGACGCAAAGTGAGGGCCCAAAGTACTTTCCGTGCTTGCGTCATGGGCCCAAAGTGAAACATTTTTGCCCTTCGGGCGCAAAGTAATTGCAATTTTTAAGCACAAAAGCTCATTTGTTTGTGATGTAAAATAAAATAAAATGAACAAAATGACTGCAAATTTTTTTTTTTTCTAACACTGTGTAATGAATAGGGATTTTTCATATTATTTTTGTGCGTAAAATCGAATTCCCACATTGATTTAATAATACGTATGGAGAAATAGTAGTTTTTTTATGAGTTTGAAAAGACTTTGCTTGCGAACCGAGAGGTTTGCGGCCCAAGCTGAAGGTGAGGTTCGTAACAAGGTTCGTGAAGGAGACTTTCCGAACGAGTATCGGAAAACTGCTTTTCTGCCCGAAGAAGTACTAGCCTTCCAAAACCACCTGAGGGCGGAGAATATTATTTTTACGGGTACGACAAAGGATGTAGGAACACTACAATTTCTTTTTTTTTTTTTTTTTTAATTACAACAGATTTTAACAAGCATTAATTTAAAAATTAGTAAAACATATACCAAAATCTAATAAAAGTGACTCGTGGGGACTGTCATAGTTTTTAATCTGTGGTAAATTTATAGCAGTTTATTTTTAATGTTACGTAATCAGACAGTTAAACGAGCAGAGATGCTAACTCGCACACAAGTGGAACATAATAGTTTAAGTTATTAAAAGAAAAGCAATAGTTGTATAAGATCACATAATTCAAACTATCTAATAAATTTCCGAAAAAAATTTTTAGTTTTGGTAAATTTGATTTTTTTGTTAGTTTTTAAGAAATTTGATTTTTTTTTTGTAACGATCACTTCATTTGTTTTGCAGTCGAGGGGTTTTCCGTGTCTTCTCACTGCAAGTGATATCTTTATTTGCTGCGAGAGAAATTCTTGTAATTAAAATAAAAAAAACATTAAGAAAATTCAGTGTTTATAAATCTTTCGTCGTACACAGAAAAACAATATTTTTTCCATACGTATTATTGAATCGATGTGGAAATTAAATTTCACGCACGAAAATAATATGAAAAACACCTATTTATTACACAGTGTTAGGAAAAAAGCTATATGCAGTCATTTTATTTATATAATTCTATTTAACATCACAAAAAAATAAACTTTTGTGCTTGAAAATTGCAATAACTTTGCGCCCGGAGGGCAGAAAAGTTCCACTTTTGGCCCATGACGCAAGCACGAAAAGTACTTTGGGCTCTCACTTGGCGCCTGATAGGGAGAAATGGTAGTTTTCCTACGAGCTTGAAAAGTCTCTGTTTGCGAACCAAGAGGTTTGCGGCCCGAGCCGAAGGAGAGGTTCGTAACGAGGTTCGTAAAGGAGACTTTTCGAACGAGTTCCGGAAAACTGTTTTTTCGCCCGAGGAAGTACCAGCCTCCCAAAACCACCCGAGGGCAGAAAATGTAATTAAAATATTTACTCTTTACTGTTTAAAAGTAATGTAAGCTTGTGCTAACGTTAGTATCGCGCTATAGTTGATCAAATCCAGTGAAATACTTGTGGACGGGCATTTTACTTCTCCCTCACCTTGCTGCCCTCCGTTATTTTTTATAGTTTCGTTAATATGACCACTGTCACAACCGTCCTTTGGCACAACAGTACTCAGTCTTCCCCTACCTTTTATCTAATTTTCCTATTAAACTTGCTTCATGACATTTTTCATACTATGTTTCCTGTAGCGTTACAATGTGAAATTCATATAAGTACTTTTCGGTCGAATGTATCTTTTTAATGTCCGCTGTGTTCCACGATTCATTCGTTGAAGTTTCCTTTATTTCCTAATCAACTTACTTTTTGTGAAGTGTCTGTATTCTTCTGCTAGCTATCTTTGAGTTTTTTTTAATTGTGAGTCTGCTAATTATTTTTCATACCATGGGTGCTAAGTCTGCACCCTTGGAAATAATAATGAAACTTTTGTGACTTGAGCATAAACACACAAAATTCACGCCCTTTTGGCGAGATGTTTTACTTAGCGCCCATGGTCCAAAATCTACTATTTTATTTTGGTACAGCTGTAATCAATAATTTTTTCATATAGGCCTGAGAAATAATAAAAAATTATGTAAAAAATTATAGTTAGTATTTTCATTAATACATTTTCTTTATTTAGGCACTCTTTGTATTAGTTTTTGAATAGTGCAAGAATCAAAATTTGAAACAAAAAAAAGTTGTTAGCATAACAAACGTAGCATAAGAAATACAAACATAGAAAGGAAGATGGAACTGAAAATCAACAAAGAAACGAAGATGTCATAAGTACCAGAGGATATATCAATTACACATAGAATAATGTAATTATAATATATGACACTGATGCTGTATACAACCTTAGGAAAAATTTTTTTGTTTTTAAAAACAGAAAAGAAAACTCTTGAGATTAATTCACTTTACTATTTCGTACGACAGTAATTTACAAGAAAACTGTAAATGTATTTAATAACAGCGATAGAATAGATGTAAACCTAAATTCATTAATGGCATAACTGTTTTAGCAATAAAATAGTGCTTACGAAAGTGCGACTTTTTTGCGAATCTTATTAACAAATGACCGTATCAGTATTAAACTGGTGTATCCGAAAAACTGAAATTTTGTTAAAAATGAACAATAACCAAAAAAAAATTATTGATGTAAACTGTTTACAAGCCGAAATAATTTTTTAATAACAATATGGTAGTTGGTAATATTTCATCGCGCTACCCCAATTGAAAAAAAAGATTAAAACCGGATTTCAAATGGTCTAGATCCAACTTTTTTCACCGTCGGTGAGAATTTGAATTTGTTTAGCTCAGATTGCAAACGTTTTACAACAATAACTTTTTTTTCGTTTTTAAAAAAAGCTCTACTTTTCGGATAAACCAGTTTAATAACGATATGGTCGTTTGTTAATGAGATATTATAAAAAAACCTTTCGAAAAAAGACTAACTTTCGTTAAGACCACTTTTTTTATAAAAATTATTAAAACCATTATACTGTTGAGGAATTCATAAACTAGACGTTACAACAAAGTAAATGAGCTCCCACTGATCCCGGTCAGATGAGGGCAACAAAGTCACATCTTTTTAATAGATAAATGCATTTTCTCAAAAAGTTAAAAATATTTTTTTACGATAACGTTGAGGTAGTTTTATGCTTACAAAAGACATTTTTACAACGTTTGAGAGCTGTTAAAAAATTTTTGACGGAGTAAAAAATTATGAAATTTTTGATTTTTTCGCTGTTATATGTCGACTATTTTAAACAATTATGCATCGATATTAATTAATCACGCCACAAACTGTTCGTTTTAATGATACCTGCAAATGCAGTACCACAAAATATGGTTCTTGTTGATTGGCTTACAGATTCCGTTAAAAACCAGGTATTTTTACCATTTTTTTTTTTTTTTTTTTCTTAATAAAACTGTCAACAAGAAAATGATAACCGCGTTGTGAATGGACGTATTTTTAAGGATGAGCTACTGACTACCAAATACATCTATTAAACCGTGTTAAACACTGTAAGGGATTACATCTTGTGGATTTGCTAACTTTTTTGGCCTATTGTTATATGTACAGTTGTGCCAAGAAAGAAAATAACCTTCCGGCTTGACTGCATTGATCCACTCCTGCTCGAAATATTTGATAAATGCATCAAAGTATGAACCGTGATAGCGATTGCACTCCTCTTTTAAAAATTGAAAAGCATCCTTTATCATATTGGAAGGCAGAAATGCTGAGGCCATAAATTTTTTTAGTAACAGGTGCTTTGCAGGCCTAGTAATCTTGTTTTTTTTAATGGCAGCCTTTTTTTCAACGCATTGCGAAATACGGCCTAAAAAATAATAATAATAATAATATTAATACTAGGGAATTTAAAAATTCATATTTATAGCTAGGGGTGAATGAACCAATTACCGCACACTGAAATTTTCGACTTCGCTACATTTCTTATTTCTCAATGTTTTTCGATGTACATTAAAGCAGTCTAACTCAATCTTTATCTGCAGCATCTTATGCGATTAAAAGGACAAACGTTTTTCTGTTATGTTACTTATTTTTCTTTTGAATAATTATTTTAGTTCTGATATCACTTGCTAGTATTACTATGCACGGTTATAAAAGTAGCACCAGTCGCTGCGCCCCTCTTTACTGCGCGAGTATCTCCCATAACATTTTCACGCTGAAGGCCTAGACGCAATTGCTGCACACCAATCACTACGCACGACTACAAAGTTTTGTAGTTTCGATTCATTAAGAGTCAGTCAGTTAAACAATTATAAATGTTATAATGTACAGTATGATTCAGGATTAAACGTTATTAGTGTACGTACGTCTTACAATATCCAAGCACCCGAATTTTTCATTCTGTTTTTCTTATTTTTAATTACTGTCGAGTGCGTAATAGTTGGTACCTGCTCAGTAATTGGGTCAATTACCCCTATAATAGATAAACACTTATTATAAACCTGGAACATATGAAACAGGCAGCCACTTATTAATGCCTCAGGATATGCTATCCTCAGAGCCTTACGCAGGCCTTTTTCGTAGTCAGCCATAATGTGGCGAGGAGAGACAGCATCGAATTGTTCATTTATAACTAAGAAGATTGCCTCATAATCAGCAGTCTTACGCCTTCCCATGAGCGCATAGAAAACGTGGACGGCCTTTTATTGAAAAAGCAGAATACAATTACATTTCGATTATTAAATGAAGCAACAGTCGTTGTGAGAGTACATGCATCTTAACCTGTATATGTTTTAACGAATAAATGAAGGCGCAGATTGAGTTTATAGAAAAAGTTTGGTCTTTTGATGTACTCCCTTTCAATAGAAAATAATTAGCTATTATTTTAGCTATCAGTTATACCTCTATTTACTGCTATAACCAGCTACAGTTTATCTACCGAAACAAAAAAAAAAAAAAAAAAGATTTACTTATGTTTTCCAGTATAAAAAAGAACGATTATTTTTCCACAGGATTTTCTCACGAAGGTGAGAATAATAGTTTTATCTAAATTGAAAGTCAGCATCATTTATTTAATTAATTATCAGCGGAATAAAGTATGAAAAACAATTTATTGCACCAAACAATTTTCAACCGACGTAGCAAAACAAACAGTGTTACTGAAATCTAACTATGAAAAAACATAGTTATATTGTTGTAAAACACATAGTTGTTTGTAAAATTGTAGCATAATTATTAGTTTTTTGTTCATTCATTTTTTAAAGTGAAAATTTGAAGTTTTATAACAAACTTCATGGGCAGTTTATCGACGATTTGCTTCTTTAGAACCACTATATTTAATGTAAAGAATGATACTAAATAAAACATAATTGATTTTGGTGAATTCTGATGTATTGCCGCACGTTCTACTTTGCTACGTAAATAATTGCAAATGTCTGTTAAGTTTGCATTCTTATTTTCTCAACTAACATCATTGCCTTTGTCTTAAAAAATCTAGAATTAAAAATATTAACTCTCCAGCTTACTCTCCAGTAGAATGAAATTTGCGTTACTTGCAATAAGTGATAATTACATTTTTTTTGGCAAAAATCAATGACATTAATATAGTGCTCCCGCAGTGTGATGCAAAAATATTTGAAGATGATACATAAAATTTTTAGCAAAAAAAATTTCATCACTCCGTTATTGCAAAAAACGCAAATAACTTTCGGCTTAAGAGTAAACTAGAGCATTCTTTCTTTTTAATTCGTGACTTAAGACAAAGGCAATAAAGTGAATTGAGAAAAGACTTATTCGAAATTGACTGAGACATTTGCAATTTTTCATGTTGAAATAAATAACTTTAGTGTGCGGAAAAAGTGTGCTGCAAACACTTTTAGCGGTGTGCGGAAAAAAAAAAATTGCTACACATCAGAAATCTCGCAAAGAACAAATTAAACCGTGTGTGTACAACTTTCATAAACCTACTTGGTGTAAGTTTAAACTCTGAACTGAAATTCTTTCTAAATGATTTTTTTTTTTGTTAATTTCATTAATATATCATTATAATTTTAGAACATTTCTTTGGGAACCACAATCCCATTGTGTTGGGTGCGGTGTCCTTTAACAAAAATTGTTGCAGTTGTACAATTCTTTGAAAATGTTTTTGTTTAGGTCATTCAAAGTTCATTTTTTATGAAAATTTTTAATTAAATCAAATTTAAGTTTATATATTTGAGTCATAAAAATACATATTTTTTTTTTGAGGATCAATTGGTATTTTTTCAGTGCCCTGGACCCCGCACAAGCTTTTTTGCAAATCATCAACAATCAACATATTTCCTATTTTCCTCACACTTATTGCGAAAAGTCTTGTACGCAACTCGTGCAGTACGTTTTTTCACACTCCTGTGATACCCCCACACTTGTGGGTGGAAACGATAACTCGTGCGTTTCATTACACTCGCGCTACGCACTCGTGTGTTCAACTAGCACTTGTTCCCGTCAACTCCAACCACCTGTTTGAGTCAATCACGACTCGTGCAGAAAATCGTCTTTTAATAATTTGTAGCAAAACGTCATAATTAACCAAAATCAATTACGTTTTATTTAGTATCATTACTGACATTCTACAGAACGTTGCTAACAAAGCAAAATGTTGACAAATTGACTGTGGAGTTAGTAATGACACTTTAAAGATTCACTATCAAAAAGTAATTACCCAAAAAAATAATTATTTTACAATGTCACAAACAGCTGCTTGCTGTGCAACTATATATATATATCGATGCCCCACACGAAGAAACGTACAGGCAAATGAGGATGAATGATGAGCAAGCTCAACTGCCAGAGGGCAGCAGGACAAAGTGCAACCAAGATATATATAGATATATTATTTGAATATGGTTTATTTACATTGTTTCATAAAAAAATTCGTAAAAAATATTTACATTGTTGCTTTTAGCAGTTTCTTGAATTGACTTATACTTCAAGAACCGTCATTGTTCTCTTTGGAAATTCTCATTTATCCTTTAAATTTTAAATTTTCTGCTATCTCACATACAAGTAACAACGAAATTGTATTGGTGAGACGCCATGATAGAAACCGTATTTAAATAATATATCTATATCTACAGGTTGCACCTTGTCCGGCTGCCCTGTGGTGGTTGAGCTTGCTCATCATTCATCCTCATAGTCTGACAAACAGACGTACAAGTAGTCATTATCCGACAAAGAGACGCACAGGCAATAACTGTCTGACGAAGAAACGTACAGGCAATTGCAGTGCTCTCAAATGTGACTGGCAAGCTTGCGAGAATTTCAATATGGCCATATGGAGGAAGACGCAAAAACTCAGATAATTCTACAGAACTTTATGCATAATAAGTTAATAAATTAACCCCAAGCTATTTAATCCAACAACCCAAAGCGAATAACAACACGAGTGCCAATCACCCAAGAACCTAGGGCGCTTATTTGCCACTCTCTTAAATAATAATTAATTAATAATTCAAGCACCTATCACCAGATGACCCGGAATGCTCACTGGCCACTATATTAAATAATAAATTATTAATAAATAAAACAAGCGCCTCTCACCCAATAACCTAGGGCACTTACTATCAGCTATATTAAGTAATAAAATATGAATTAATAACACAAGCGCCAGTCACCTTATGACCCGAGGCGCTTACTGGCTGCTGTATTAAATGATAAAATGTTTAATAACAACTCAAGCGGCATTACCCGATGTCTCGGGGCGCTTACTAGCCACTCCATTAATTAACAAAATAATTTACAATAACATAAGCACCAATCACCAGACAACTCAGGGCGCTTACTGGCCATAATATTAAATAATAATCAATTAATTAATTAATAACTCAAGTGCCGAACACCCAATGACCAGAGGAACCCACAGGCCACTCCATTAAATAACAAAATGCTAAACAATAACACAAGCGCTAATTTCCTGATGACCTGGGGCACTTTTTACCTTTCCGTATTTTTCCACCATTATTGTCAAAAACTGGTACATGGACTGAATTCTTGGCACAATGCTGAAGGTTGCATCTATAAACCACCTCTGCGAGTCACGAACAGTTTTGACAAAATCATCGTCGTACAAAATCAAATGCTGTACAGTTCCAACTGTAATAACTTCGTACGATATGTCATGCGATCTTGTTTCTTTGTTGAAAGCTACCTCATAGGCAAAGTTCTGTTTATTTTCTTTCAGAAAATCGACGTAGCTTCTAAGATCGGTCACAGTCATCGTAGAGATTTTCTGTCTTCCTGATTCCCGCCACCTTCTCATTTTTCTTGCGAAATTATCGTTGTACGGGTTAGCCGCTGCTGCATCAGGAAACCTACAAACAGTTTACTACTATCTGTAGTTCTACTGGCGCACAGTGGGAGAAAATTAAATCTTTTAGCTACAAAATGTCTCTATAGCAGAGTTTTTGACGTATCTTTTCTAATTTTTTTACGATTATCTGATATAATACACGCTGATATAGATTTGCCACTTTTGCTTATAGCCCAAAACCACTATAATGGAGAATGCAAAAAAAGTGAATTATACAATAAAAAAATTTATACGAATCTTAGTTCGTGATTGATTTTCTAGGTGTATGATAATTTATTGTTTTTTTTTGTGCCAATTAAAAGTGACAGAGACAAAACAACATAAATACCACAAATTTTGCTTATTTTACTGTTTCACATATAATTTGAGATTTAAACGGTTTTTTAGTCTGTTACTACGAATTTGTCTTGTGTATTCAAAAATTTAAACTTAAAGGTCATAAGCAAAAGGCAGGCCAAACGTCCATGTTTTTAAAACCATAAATCCTGAACTCCTTATCCACGGATTGGCCGAAGTTTTTTATCCTGAAATTTTAAGCCCCAGACAATCGGAGGCCTGTCGTTTTAAGAGATGAATACAAAACGCCAATGAATAAATATTTTACCTTCAATCCCTACACGTAATATCCTGACATTCTAAATCTGAGTCTCTGATTTACCAGTTCGGAATTTATTGTTTAAAAAATACAGGTCTTTGGCCTGTTGGACGTTCATGACTACGGAGTTTTTGTTCCTAAAGACAATCCGTACTCAAAGACAAAAAAACCTTTTGCATATTAAATTATACGAAAATCAGAGTAATAAACCAAAATTTTTTATTGTTGGCCGTCACTTCGTATGCACCCTTTCCAACTGTGTACGCATATAATAAATTTATTATCAGGGATCAGAATAACCCTTATAAATAAATTTTCGTACAAATATTTTTCGTATGTTTGTTTTTTCTGCATTTTTCGATTTTTTAAAGTTGTGGTTTAACTTATGAGCAAAAAAGGCAGCTCCATATCCTCGTTTATTAGCTCAGGTGTGTAAAACAAGCTGCAAGAGATACGTCATAAACTGTGGTGTAGACAGCTTTTCGAACAAAAAAGACATTTCTTCTCACTGTGCAGCGGGGGGGGGGGACATTATATTGTTGTGATTATCTTTGTATGGTTTGAACACTCGATATATATAGTTACAGACAGTTTTCATGCAATGGCTATAAAAGTAATGCTCAAAAATATTATGCGCAATGAAACTTGACTATTCTCATTAAACTGTAGAGTGTAACTTCCTGGGAAAAAATGTTTTTTGCTTTATTGGACAATTTTGACTTTTGTATTTTATTTCAAAACTAATTTTTGGTATCTTATTAACGATGTGACAACGTACAGTTGAATGACAATAGTTAATCTTTGTCGTGCATAATTTGGTACGTTTTCTTTGTAGCCATTGTGTGATAAGTTATGCCACGTTCAGACGCAACGTCAATAGCAATCTGCAATGCATTTGAATGCGCAAGAAGCGATAGAGAGGGCGAAAAGTAGACGGATCGTTCACTCTCTCTCCCACACCCGTGCATTCAGGTGGATTGCAGAAAGTATTGGCGTTCCATCTGAAAGCAGCCTTAGTATACCTATTAAATTTTTATCTTTGGCAGGTGGCACCGCCGGGTGAAATACATTGTCCCTCATTGTGATTGCCAGATTACCTGGAGCTTTGTCGGGAAATTTGTTAATAAATTAAAAAAATAGGTGATAAGAATGAATTAACCAATTAAATCAGTCATTCAACTGTTTTAAAATCTTGTTTTTTTAAGGTACGATAACTTTTGGAGCATTGCCCCAAACGACTTGAATTTTGGTGGGAGAACGTTACCGCTTATTGGCATCTGAAAGCAAGCACAAGCGCCCCCTGGGTAAGTAAACATGAACTGTTAGTGCGGTGCAGGTAATCAGCTGTTACGTGCAAATGAAATAACAAGTTCATGGATTTACCACATTTTAAATAATTTATGCCTAATTTCATCATAAAATTTATACGAGGACTTAGTTGAAATGTCAATTTAATAGTTAAACAAAAAATAAGCCTCGTGAGTGCAAACCGCCAGCAATATAAAGTTTTTGTCATGTCTGCGCATTTAAAAATGATATACATAATGGCAGCCCTATCAATTGACTTATATATATACTATAACCCTATGAAAATTGGAGTGACCGACAGAAAAACGTTAATGCTGCTGGCGGTTTGCACTCACGAGAATCATTTTTTGTTTAACTATTAAATTGACATTTCAACTAAGTCCTCGTATAAATTTTATGATTAAATTAGGCATGGATTATTTGAAATGTGGTAAATTTATGAACTTGTTATTCCATTTGCACGTAACAGCTGATTACCTGCACCGCACCTACAGTTCATGTTTACTTACCCAGGGGGCGCTTACGCTTGCTTTCAAATGCCAATAAGTATTGTAGAAGACATTTATGCATTTAAATGTGCTCCATTCAGAAAAAAAATAGTTAAGGCTTAAAGCTGTTTCCCTACATTTTCACTGTAAAGGCATCTCCTGATATTTTGTTGCGGTACGTTTAGAGCATTAGTTAATTCATCATAAAAAAATGTTTTTGTTCAACTACATAAAAAACCAGAAATTTTTAAACTTTTTTGCTTACTTTCTCAATTGCAGTTCAACCAAGTTTCTCAGATACTATTCATAAGTACTGCATTCAGTTAACATTCAATAAAACATTTGTAAATTAGCTATTAATAAACGATCATTACTTTTAATTTTTTTGAAGGCCAATGTTTAAAAGAACATACAAAAAAAATTAAAATACGTTGGTTTTGGTTCTGATTCAGAATTTGCCCATTAAAGGCTAAGCGCCTTTTTGAAGGGTCGTGGGTTGTATTAATATTCTGTTGTAATTTAAAAACAGACGCAGGAATTAAATTTGTCGTAAAGTGACTTGATTTCAAAACTTGAAAATTTTAGAAATGCTTTAAATAACTTTTAGAAAAATTTCTAAGAGCCTTTTTTGTTAAAATAGTAGCCAAAAAATAAGAAAACAATCGTCCAAAACAAAATTAAATAATTATTTGTTTGTATCAAACAATTGTTAATAACTTTTGAAGCGTGCCGTAAAAATTTTTAAATATAGTTTCAATTCCTTCTATAATTGATAACAAGACTATTTACAAAAATTCCATGAGTATGCTCTCTGATTTAGAGATTCTCCTTTGTTTACCGCAAAATTAAAGGTTCCAGAGATTTTTTCTCATATATTATATGCTTGTACTTGTGTGGAGCTTGGGAAACCAAGTATTGCTTACATTTATCCGCTTGTCGTCGTAACTGAGTGTTCAATGAAAATAAATACAAATGGCAGGTTGGGTTAACTTCTACGCATTAATATTAAATTTGCTTGCATTACTTGTCTCCTCCAAGCTTTATATAAGTGCAAGCCTATATATGAACTTATCCACTCCGAGAATGACCGCAGCGCTCTCCAGTTATGGTCAAAGCTGGCACTCTGAAGGTATGGAAATGTATCCTTTGTTATTGTTATTATTTTTTTTTTACTTTTTCTAATAAATACCAAACAACGTACTTTATTTATTTTTGGGCTTTTATTGTAAAGGGGTCGTCTAGCCTCGTTACAGTAAGGCACATAGTTACATTACTGGGTTACATAATACAGTATTCGTTATACATATTTTACAATATTGGATAGTTTTTGGAATTGTTCGGTGCAGTCATGTCACATAGACCACTTCATTCAAGAATCTAGGTGATAGGCAATTTTGCTGCACAAAGGTTGCCCATTTCCTTACGAGGAAAATTGCGTGGTAAAAAGTACACGTGAAAATTCACAGAGGTACTTGCTCGAAAGAATCACACTGGTTGGTAATCAAACGACGGTCTCCCGCGTGGCGACCCACAAACCAATCCACTAGGCAGCCGTGCGCTTAACAGTTTTGTATGTTAGTAAATAAAAATACTAGCTTACAAAGAAATTTAAATACTATTGATAATAAAAATAATATAAAAAGAAAGTTCAACGGTTATCAACATTATTACGCTGTTTTAATCAGTGAGTATAACTTAAATAACTTATAAAACCATTCCATTACTTTGCTATTTGAAGGTCTGAACAGAAGTATTTCAGAACTCTGACTAAATGATAACCACATAATACTTTTGTTTGCCATACAAGTACGATGTAAGCAGAGAAGACGGATCGCTGCTTTGTTACTTCCGAAGTTTATTAATTCATAATTGCTGACAAAATTTCATCGTATGATCATTTTGCGTGGGTAAATCATGACTCCCATAATAATAAAAACATGTTTTTCTCTGTAATTTTTGTTTTGAAAAATATTTGATGCAAACAAATGAAATTAACTTTCGGTCAATAAAGGACTTTCAGAGCACGCACATTCACCACAACGAGCGCTAGCATAGATTATCTTATTCCGTCAAACTTCATTCTCGGAGCGAATACATGTCATCACAGTTGTAGCCCATATTTTTATTTTCTCCACTCTTGTACTACACATGACAACGCCAAAAAATTTTATCATTGTATACTTACATAATATACACTAGAATCACTTATTCATTCGGTCTATTCACTCCTAATAACCTATTGTTTAAATTTATTAAGACATTTTTCTGTAAGGATCCGGAAATCCTGGCAACGTCAGCGAGGGGCAATTTCTCTCACTCGATTGGGCCACCTGACATAGGCCCGTATCGAATAGATAACTGTTGCCAATGTTATAGAAAGCTAATAATAACAATATTTACTTGGCATTGAAAAAAAACATTATCAAGTTCCAGTGAATTGCAAACGCGCGCGGCTTGTCTGTTATGGCAAAGATCGCGCACCTTCATAGACGCATTATTAGAAAAAAAATTGTTTTACCTCTCTTTGGCTTTGTCGAAGCAATTTTTAAGGGAACCCAGATCTTGCTGAACGAGAAATTTCAGGTGGGCCAGAAATTGTTCCTTTTCAATGTGTGAGGCATTTATCTGACACGTATGTGCTATTCCTGACACATCCCATTGGTCACCTCTCAATGCCGCTGTACCCTTACATGGCTTGTCATTGATGTCTTTACCAACACATTGCATGTACCTTAAATGCGATACGACACACGGTGGCATAAGCAGCTCATTTTCTGCAGATAGTTACAGTGTCCATAATAATTGTAACACTAATTTACAATACATGCGCATGGAGAAATTATCCGACAGTCATGTTGTTATCATATGTCACATATATCACATCAACTATTACTGTCACAGACTATGAAATATATATCAAGTCTTTGTCATGTACAAAGATCCGTGTGTTAATAGAGCTCACTTATTAATCGTACTGATCAGCATCGAAAAGTTTTCCGAAATCGGGTGAAAATTCAGTCGAAGTAAAAATTTTGAGACTTAGCTAACTTTTTATCCCGTGTGTTGAAAATCTACAAACATTCGCCGACTGCACAAAGATAAACAGCATCTCTCCTGGTAAAAGTAGTCTCAGGCATTGACATAAATAGTATAATAATGATTTCATTATTAAAATGTTATGAGTCGTAAAAATTAAATTAAATCATGACATTTTCTTACGAATGAAAAAATAGTGTACACATCAATGTATTTTCGTAAATTTTAATTCGTTGTAAATAAGATTTTTTTTTCCAATCATTTTATTAATATTGTTTAATTTACTGAGAAACGTTTATAGTGAGCGTAAAAACTGAAATCAGTCGACAGCAAAAGTCGGCGAAGGTTAGGGAAAGATAAGTAATCATTGCTCCTAGCTGTTGCTTATGTTTCAGAACTTTTGTTTTATATTGCTAACTGTTCCTTTCTTGCATATGAGTATACAAAATAGTATCAGCAAGGGATAATGTTTTATACCAACTTGAAGTAAAAGTAAGAAAACGTCAGCAACAGTTATTGGTGCTGATTGCCTGCGTCTCCCTAACCATTGCCGACTGATGTAATCAGCTGCTTTCGGTTACTGCGCTCACTATTAACGGAACCTAATATGTACAACTTACTTGGTACAAACACCTTTAACCACATGAGTCTTATTAACTTTATACGATCGTCCCTCATGAAAATACGAAATAGACATTCGTCCTCCCTTTCACCCTTGTGGGTTCGTAGACTTTGATTTTTTCGTCTGTGTCCTTGCTTCATTGTTGGAGGGATCAACATTTAAGTTTTGTTGTACGCAATCCGGTACAAAGTGACAAATCTCAAGAGGGACTCTGGCACTGGTTTCGTTTCCCCTAAAGTTAATGATAATAATGTTTGTAATAGCTACTAAATAGAATTATCACAAGTAAAGAGAGTCTGAAAACGTAACAAAATGTTACAAAAAATGAACATGTGTAATAATATGCCGTAACCCGCAAGAAAATATAAGGAACTGTAATAGTCTCATAGATTTTGGACGTTTCTTACACTTTATTGTGTTGTGTTACGTTTTTTTACATTTTCTTACTTTTTTATATGATTTACCACATGCTGTTACACTTATACTTTTTCATAATAGTTACTCAAGTTTTTTCCATTTAGGGCAAATTTTATTCGAAAATGTAAGGAAATGTGTCTAAAAGTTATCAATGATAATAAAATATAAAAAAATGTAATAAACTGCAAAAAATTGTAGGCTGTTATATAAAACATTGCAGATGACAACACTTCCTTACAGTTTGTGAGAGTTAACTACAGTTGCTTTTTCACGAGATTCAAGTGTCTTTTTAGAATTATAATAAAATGTAACGAATCGTAAGAAAATGTGTTGGGTTGTTGTTTACTATAATTAAACGTAACAAAACGTATTAAACTGTACCTGTGGTCCGAAATCCAACCAAACTGTGTATTACATCACAGAAAGTTACGGTTTGCTACATTTTTTCACACTAACTTTTTCCGTTAGGGGTGGATTAGGATTTTAAGTGCTAGAATTCTTATATCTTAGAATGGTAAAGCTACAGCTCAAATATTATTGTAACAGCTTTAATCTCTTGTAATGTAGAATATAGGATAAATACAAGTAATATGTATTCAATAAATCTTAACCTACAAGTTATTAAGGAACCTCAAAAAAATAATTAACTTAGTACCAAAATCGTTAAGAATATCAGTTATCTCAATGAGTGGAATAGTATACATGAGTAACTATTATATGGAGTACTTAACATAATGGCATGTAACATAACCTAATAACATACTTATAGTTTTTGTAGAAAAAGCAGTAGCTACAACATTCTCGTTGTGAAGTCCAGCTTACATACAATTTTCATCTATGTTGTCATGTTACACATCCTTATCTTAAACTCTCCGTTATTATTGTTAATTATGTCGAATACACACAATTATTGCCGCAACTCAGTTATTTTAATTATTTTAAATATAATTATATTATTTTTAGTTTTGTAAATGGTTTGAAGATTACGATTTATCGGTTCACAAGTCTTCAAAACTGTCCAATGTACGACATCATGAAAGCTTCAAGCATGCAATAACCAAATTGTCAGCTGTCAGGTTTCTGATACTTGAAACGAGTTTCTGTCCTCTGTACGTCGATGAGGGCTAGCGTGCAATCAGCTCCCATGTAATAATAATAGGGTATAATAAAAAAAATTAAAACGTGTATTATGTCACAGCTTGGTATATATATGTTTTAATAATAATAAACACACAGCAGAAAAATTAAACGAAAAATTAATGCACTGCCATTATTTGACAAGACACCATTAAGAAACCGACAGGCAATCGCGAACACAGCCTATCCCTTTTGCTCGGTCGGTACCGGTATAAATGCTCTCCGAATTGATGATTCCGTTTATTTAACTAATATGCTCGCGCACAAAACTCAGACTTTGAAATCTTAGCACGTATGTTTATTTGTACAAAATACAACAGAAACCGATTAAAACATGAGGCTAACACAAGGTTTTGAATTTTCACACTGGGGTGGGTACCGGCTTTCGGAGCACTTAGTAACTATGACAGTCACGTCATTGGTTTTCTGCCGCAGTCGAGAGCACTGATCTCGGTAGATAACAGAGGCAGCGTAAATAGGCCCCATTGATCGCGTAAATTACGGTAGCTTGAGTACTCCGATCTGACCTCTGTATCTATATACATATATACAGACGCGTAAGACTGCGCTATACGTCCACGTACAGTATGCGGACCAGGGATGGGTCGATATCTTACTCAACGTAAGTAGTAACATATGTTACAGCAACATATGTATGTAATAAATTGTGCATGTGTTACGTAGAAAGCGTATACAATATCAGCGTTGGGTTAGGCAGATTCAATATCGGAACTTTTTCCCTAGATCGTATGTATAGCTATACCATCTAGGGAGAATGTTCCGTCAAGCAGACAGCACAGCAGTGAAGAGGCATTGCCAAAGACACGCGGAAATTCAAAATTGTAATATTAATAAAACAAGTGCCTATCACCCAATGACCCAGGGCGCTAACTGGCCACTAAATTACTTAATAAAAAAATATTTATTAACGCAAACGTCTATCACCAGGTGACCCAGCACGCTTACTGGCCACTTTGTTAACTAATAAAAGATAAATTAATAACACAAGTTCTCATTCCCTGATGATCCAGGAGCGCCCTGGATATAATAAGCGCTCTGTGCCACTTCATACATAAATATATTTAAAATAATTAACACCCACACCTATCACTCAATGACATGGGGTGCTTACTGGTCATTTTATTAGTAACAAAAAAAATAATTAATATCAAAAGCGCTTATCACGAGACAAGCAAGGGTGCTTCTAGCTTACTTTATTAATTATTAAAAATTATTAACAAAGTGCCTAATAAGCGCACCATGTCACTCGGTCTAAAGCGATTGTGTTACTAATTAATTTTTATAATTACCAATAAGCGCTCCGTGTCATCGGAAGATAGGTACTTGTGTTTTTAGTTAACAATTTATTATTTAATTAAGTATTCAGTAAACGCCCCAAGTTATCAGGTGATAAGCGATCATGTTATTAATAAACAATTTATTATTTAACGGAGTGACCAGTAAGCACCCTGGGTTATTGGTTGATATACACATGTGTTATTAATTTAAGTTTTTGTATTGTCGCGCTTTATAATTCACTGCAATCGAGAATTTTCATAATTTTATAATATTTTTATTTATTTAAGACAACTCATTTTTAATACATTAGATGTAGTCGTGTATTGTTAATTTTATTTTGTTTTTGCTGTTACTCGGCTATTTATTAAACACCTTATAATCATTCGAATGCCGCCATTGTCGCCTGGGACTATTTTATAGTTTTTATACATTATAAACGTTTGTTACATTATTTACGTATGTAACCTAACATTCAATGTAACGTAGTTAACCCATCCCTGATGCGAACACATGTCATATTCGTGAACTCGAAAAACTGAGGCTCCTCGAGTTGAGTAACACTGAATATGATGAGTCTATTACTTGCACCTAACCTTACCTTCTTTAGTACTTACGTGACACTCAACTAAATCCTTCAGATTTTCGAGTTCGCGAATATGTGTCTGCATACTGTACATACGTTATGTATCTATGTAAACCGCACACGGCGAACGAACAACTCAATGAATACTACAGTCTTTTACAATTAGAGAATATACACATAGTTCACACATGTTAATAGAGAGATATGCACACACTCCGATACGTACCGTCAGCAGTGTTCATAATTGCGCGTGGATTCTCACTTATGTATCTATAGCGCAACAATTTATTTCCTTTCAACGCAACAGCCGTGTCAATGTTGTAAGAGTGATTGGAAGCGTACAAATATTTAACAAACTCTAGCAAATATTACATTACTTCTTTATTTCTTGCTCACTATGTAATCGAAAGAATCCATAAAATTAATTAATAGTTGTTGATATATTAGAGAGACAGAGAGAATCTCGTACTTGCTGACCAGCTACTGCAAAGATTGAGAAGCATAAGGGCGCATGTACGAGCTACTAATTGGAAAATGTATAAAGGCTTAAGCACTAATCGCTTTGTAGATTTATGAATAAATGGAGTTTTTTTATCTATATCAGCGTGAGTAGTTGCGGGGGGTGTAATTGGCCACGTCTTCGTATGTAATTTAAAATTAAAAATTTTTTTTTATTGTGGCATACCAATAAAGAAGTATTAAAATACATTAAAGCATAATTTAAAGAAGTATTAAAAAAGTTTTAAGTTACGTACATACATAATACTCAAATTTAAGTACATGTCAAATTTCTCTCTATAAAATCAAGGTGGAAAATTATAGGAAAAATTAAAGCATATACTTGATAATAAGTGCAAAATTTTCTGATAGAGGAGTTAAAAACATTAACAGTAAACGTACGTATTTTGTATTTTATTAAAAACTAACGTTAACGAAGCAACAAACCAAACAGATTGTATTTATCTACAATTTTTATTTAGGTACATACACATATATACTATAGGATCTTACACCTGCTAATAGATAAGATAATATTAAATACTTAATACTAAAAGAGAACGCGTTACATTCAAGAATACAAATCGGATACGATTAAACCATAGTTTGCGTATTCTCGACGACTGTAACGCCACCTCAGCAAAAATCAGATATATTTAGTATCACTTTTAAAATAAAATAATTTTATTTTAAGTTCGGATTATTTTTTTATGGTATTAATTCATCATGAGATTCTAACCTCTCTCTTGTTCTATAACAAATTCTTGCAATTTTTGTTAATTCACGCACTTATTTCGATTATAATCAATGTTATTACTAATGCCGTAAGTCACTTGTGACGCAACCAAATTTTTTCTCATATTCATTTTTATGAGAACCCAAAGAATAAAAAAATGTTCTTATAATTTCTTAGTTCATTACGACCAACCACCAAACAAAAAAGCACATACCTGGCATACACTGTGCATACGACAAACAATTTAAAGGCGAAAACCTTTGGAAATTAATAAAATGCGTTGTTTCTGGTTATAAGAACCCTGTTGAGGTATAAAAATAAAACATTCTTGAATGGCAGAAAACCATGTTGTGATCATCCGCTAACTAAGTATGCTTCATGTGATTGTGGCAATGCGCAATAATGCGTTTATAATGCAACAACCTGTAGAGGGCAAAAGATTGGTATTTAAGGATCAAAAAATACTTACAGCTAAAAAACCCCGATGCCGATCACCAGGACATCGCCATCGGCATCTCCGTATACCTGGACTCGTTTATAAGTCTATTTAAATGTTTATAACTAAGAGCTCTTGGTGCCAATCACCAGGACATCGTCATCGGCACCCTCGTATACCTAGACTCGTTTCTGGCTATATTTAAGAGTTTATAACTAAAAACTCTAGGTGCCGATCACCAGGAAATCGTCACTGGCACCCCCATATACCTAGACTTTCGTTAGAGTCTAATTAAATTTTTATAAATAAGAACTCCAGGTGCCGATCACCAGGACATCGTCATCGGCACCCTCGTATCCCTGGACTCGTTTATAAGTCTATTCAACTGTTTATAATTAAAAACTCCAGGTGTCGATCACCAGAATATCGTCATCGGCACCCTCGTATACCTGGACTCATTTATGAGTCCATTTAGTCCATTATAATATATATAACTAAGAGCTCTCGGTGCCGATCACCAGGACATCGTCATCGGCACCCTCGTGCACCTAGACTCGTTTCTGGCTGTATTTCAGAGTTTGTAACTAAAAACTCTCGGTGCCGATCACCAGGACATCGTAATCGGCACCCCCATATACCTAGACTCTCGTTAGAGTCTAATTAAATTTTTATAAACAAAAACTCCAGGTGCCGATCACCAGGACATCGTCATCGGCACCCTTGTATACCTAGACTCGTTTCTGGCTGTATTTAAGAGTTTATAACTAAAAACTCTCGGTGCCGATCACCAGGACATCGTCATCGTCACCCTTGTATACCTGGACTCGTTTATAAGTCTATTCAACTGTTTATAATTAAAAACTCCAGGTGTCGATCACCAGGATATCGTCATCGGCACCCTTGAATACCTAGACTTGTTTACAATTATATTTAAATGTTTATGTATATTAACTCCTGGTGCTGATCCCCAGGAGATCGTCATTGGCATCCTAGTATACCAATACTCGTATTAGTGTCAAATAACTCGGCAAATTTTTAAAACTATAGGTTCCGATCACCGGGACGTCGTTATCGGCAGTTTATAGTGGGGTTCCATCTTAGCATCGAGACTGATGCGCCACCTATTGGAGATATTATGTTTTGAAGTACCTGTTAGTGAACTCAGTTTATGTATGTGGTATTACTACATAAACTGGGTATTTTTTTTTGTGGTCGGTCGGTCGGTCTGATTCCTTAAGAACTGACTTATGACAAAGAATTGTACCTACATTTTTCGTGACTCCCCCCTTGGCACCCAGTATTTGCCACACTCCTGGCTATTCGGCTCACCGTCCGATTTTTCGCTCATCGTCCGATTCGGCTCAACGTCTGATTCGGCTCATTGCCCTAGTCTCATTTTATTCTTTATTTATTTGATAAAGGTATATTAGTTTCACAGTTTTCTTAGTAAAAATAATATTTCACTTACTTTTGGAGCGTGTTAAACGTTCCCAGCAAGAGATACAGGCTATGCTTCGTAAATTCTGTAAGCCAGTAAGATATGTAATTTAGTTGTATGAAAGAGACAGCATGATATAGTTTCTCTCACACATGAAATCTTACTGATTCACAGCATTTGTAGACCACATAGCGGGCGTTTGACACAAAATTAGCGTTTTTCTATCTTAAGAGAATGACGATAATACGTACATTTTTACTTAAGTAAAAGGCAGAAATTGATTTTTTTAATTGTATTTTAAGCTCTCGAGAAATTTAAAGACGTCAATATATTTATACTCAATAATTTTTTACTTAAATTTATATTTTTTTCCTTTAATTATCTACATTTACGTCTGTTGGTAACATTAATCATGGTCACGTAAAAAATCATGTGACATAATGAAATATTTTAGACAACAAGCAATGATTCCCTTATTTTGAAAGCGGCTGGAGGTGGGGGGTAGTTTACCATTTTAGTTTTATCAAAGCCTACATAATCTATTATGTCTTAAATAATTAGAATCTAAAGCCTAAAAAGAGAAGCTTACAAAGAACTCTGTGATTATTTGACTTATACTTACTGCTCTTTTCTTCTAACCACATCTATACCCAGAAGACGATCCATGTGCTCAAAATATATTTTTGCTTGACAATTTATAGTATTTTTCTGGGAACATCTTAAAATTGTTCCGATGCCTCTTTTATCAAGGTTATAAGTGTAACCTTGATAATACTTTGTACTATTTACATGCTTTCCTAGAATGCGTTGCATTGTGTTCTGTAATATAATGACAATAATGTTTCATAAATTTATGACTTTCTATTTAAAATATAAAACTTGAACAGTTATGCATGAAGAGCCTTGAAAAGGTCCGATGCACGTGCGCTCAGTTACCCCCTCCATCGTGTAGACGCACTTACACAAAACTTCCCCCTCCACCTAAGCCAGAGCAAAGTGAATATAAGGAGGTGCCTTCATGCACAGGGAGCAGTTGGTCCTACACCACTGGGGTACACGGAGTCATCGGTCAGCTGGACGCACCGGCTACTGACCAGACTTCCACATCCAACCAGCGATATTCGGGAGGAATTTTAACTGGGCCTTTGAACAATAAAAAAAAACAAATAATTATACGAAATGCGATGTTCGCACATTCAATTCGGCCTCTCCATCCTCCTTTGTGGAACCCACATACCACGCTGGCCGAATTAGCGACTACTCAGACCCTCCAGGGGCTACTCTCCCACGGCCAACCCAGAGAGGTCTCGAAGGCACTCCACACATCTCCCACTGAAAATCTACCCAAAACGAAAAGGTGCTCGGAGAAACAACGAATTCGGCGCAGTACCAGGAGGCGTTTGGCAAAGTCGACCATTCGGCCACGCAGTGTAGTGGTAATACCGCCACTAACACCTACCGGTGGTAATACCACCAAAGGAAGCAATCCTCCCCGGAGGCCTCCGACCAAAGCATAGCTCCAGCGTCATCGGCTTCAGCTACCATTTAGTTACCACGAGTACACCCTACCTCTGGGTTCCCTTTAGCCCAACCGACGCAGGCTAAGCCCAGGTCACTGAGGAAAACTAGTCTAGGTGTTCGTGCTTCCGTGGAAGCATACCCTGGGGATGCTGAGGGATCAACAGGAATAAGGAAACCAACTTGACCCAGTCTTCTCTCTCCGGTACGACACCTGCACGCCAAAACACCTCAAAGTAGACCTTGGTTATTCAGGATGAGATTTTCCGAGCTGAGACCCCCAGTGGTTTACACGAGTGAAGAGGCAGTTACTCGCGAGACCTCTGGTACCCTTACACGGAACTATCATCCTGACATAACTTGACGCTGCGCACATCACCAACCGGCCCTTATCAGGGACATAACTGAGTTGGCGTCTTATAGCTAGCCTTCCAGCCCAACAAGTCCAAGAAGGGTTAACTGCACCAAAATTTAATAAACATTTATATTAGTCTGGTCATAACTAAAGTTTACTACCTCATAGATTAAGGAATTTTGACAAAGCAGACATATAACATGATTTATCGCATAAAAAACTGTTTGTTTCATGGAAAAAAGTTGTTCGTTTTGGGAACTTCACAGAATAAATTAAGCTTATATTCAAAAACATTAAAATGAATAAAATTTTAGACTAATGAAAAATTGTATTGTTCGTTTATCTTTCTCAATGTATAGAAAATCTTATCTAAACAAAACGTGATTTATATATGAAAGCCTTAAAAATATTTGATAACTCTTATTCCAAAAGCTTACTTTTCAAATTGTGATAAAAAAGAACAAATTAAATATAGGCCCTTACTGCTTAATAGGTCTCAATGCTTAACATTTGAAGTATTTGTTTTTTATCCCTGCCAATCAGTTACTACTTTGTTTTATTAAGAATATCGACTTAATATTGACAAACACAATTATCGAAACAAATGCACACATATACACGTATAAACATACTATTAAGGCTTCACTTTAATGTTATAATCGTTTCTAAATAAGTTTTGCGTTTTTATTTCACTAAGCCCTGCAAAATGATTGAAATCTAAATTATATATTTTTGGGCATCGCTATGAGCTTACATGCTATCTCTTTGGTCATAATGTTGCCCCCTTCGTTCTTATAGTCATCAAATCCTGTGATGTCTTATCAACGCCAAAAGAGTTTGTTATCCGTCACATACGTAGATGGTTTATTATGAATTCAACACATTAGAGAATGGCACGAAGAAGTCTAGTACATGTTTAATTTTTATAAAAACTTTAGTTTTAATATTCATTTAAAAAATAGCTCTTTATCCTCATCCCAAGCATGCAAATACTTGGGTTTCATATACGATTCTACGAAAATGACAATAAAATTTCTGGACAGTAAAATAAATAAAATCAAAAAAGTTACCTCACTGACAAAAAAAATATTAAAAATTAGAGATTTCAACAAAACTTTGAATTTTTTAATTTATGCTGTCCATCAACGAAATACGTTTTTCGAGACACGTAAAAATTGAGAGATAAACATTATTGGTACTCCATGCAAACAACGATAATTATGATGCAAAAATGCGTGCACATCCACTAATTAGATGAGAGTTGCAATTTTTGGAAAAAAAAAATAATTACTCGAAAAATCTGAGCAAAAAAACAAAATACAATCTTGAAATTTTTACGAATGCATCACTATCGGACCATAGAGATGACTGTGAGAAAAAAAGCGCATGGATACTGGAAAATAAAAAAGGAGTGTCTAGTCACCTACCCCCTACTACATCCACCATCAAACAGTTAGTGGCATAATTTAAATAAAATTCATTTACTTTCTTAAATGTTTAAAAATCCAAACTTTTATTAATATGCAAAATTTATAATAAAATAATTCAATTCAATTTATTAGTAAAATAACTAGTTAACGTTTTGAGTCACTTGGTGATAGATTTTCCAGTCCAAACTACCTACCCACCCCTGCCACCCCCACACTATATGATGAAACGTTGATGATCAAAGTTGATATAGACGAAGAGCTAAGGCCTGAGGGTGGTCAAAAATCTAACTGAGCCACTACACTTACCAGAATTAAGAGACCTTATTATTCGTAGAGATCTGAAATATTATCATATTTTATTCTGGTAAAGCGTTATGTGGTAATTGAAGTAATGCTATGTGATCAATTTTATGAAGCAGCTACAACTTAGACCAACAGATGGAACATAAAAATGAGCTTTGATAAAGTGACGTACGTGACAAGATAAGAATTTATTGAACTACTCGAAGATTGATCTTAAAATAAATAAACGCACCTACACATAAGCTTTTTACCAGAATAAAATGTGACAAAAATATTTGGGATCTCTACAAATTATAAGATTACTCTATTATTGTGAGAGTGTGGCATCTTGTTTAGCTAAGGCCCGAGGGTGTTAAAAAATCTTAAGCGGGGGTCACTCACACCATAATGAGCTTGTTTTAACCTTCAGATGGAGATAGTGTACACAGCTACACAGTTAAAATTTTCACACAAATATTTCTATACATTAAATGCATATAGTAAGAGTTCTGTGAAAATCATACCTGAAAAAACTATCGCCATCTAACGGCGAAAGCAAGCCCATTGAGATACCTTATGACCAGCGGACAGAGAATAAAAAGTTTTCAAGTAGTATAGTGTCATTTGTGGCAAAATTAGTATTCATCTTCAACCTAAAAATTTACATCCAAAAATATAGATATTATAATTTTATTTATAATCATATTTACAATGCCAATCTATGATCTTAGATAAGTGTTCTGGACAATATGATATATATTATATACGAAAAAATTATTCTATTTTCTAAAATAAACCATGCAGTAAACAAAAACATAAACGAATGCTGGATCAAGCTAATGTGCTATTGCCACAACAACAGATTTTCAATTGTAATCAGCGATGCCAAAAGTGGTACCGAACGTAAGCGCAAAATTCAAACAGGCTATACGCCACAATAACCCACGTACTTTAACCCAACAACCCAGTACGTGCGTGGATCAATCCGTAGTAACTAAATACATTTTACTACGCACAATTGCTTAATAAATAGTGATTACCCCAAGTACCTAACTTCCAACAATCCAATACGCTCTACTCTCTGCATTATTATTATTAAGTAATGAATATAATTTATAATTATTGATCAATAAATTAATAATAAAATCCCAAGCGCTTAATCCCAAATGACCCGATCGGCTCAACTATCTGTTCCGTTTCTTCGGCAATTTATTAATAAATTAATTAACAGTGAATTTGTGCAAGACAACTTATTTTGAAAATAAAAAAATTAATCAAATCCCAAGCGCTTAATCCCCAATGACTCAATAAGCTTCACTGTCTGTACCGCTTATTCGGTAATTTATTAATAAATTAATCAACAGTGAGCCTGTGCAAAACAACTTATTTTTAAAATAAATAAATAAATGAATTAAATCCCAAGCACTTTATCCCCAGAAACCCAATAGGCTCTACTGTATGTACTGTTTATTAAAAAATTACTGAATAAGCCGTCAGATATTAGAGACTGTGGAGTTTCTGGGGATTAAGCACTTGGGATTTTTTCGATTTATTAATTTCGATGACGTGTGGTCTTGCACAGGCTCATTGTTTATTGATTTATTAATAAACTGACGAATAAATGGTACTGACACTGGAGTCTATTGGGTCATTGGGAATTAAGCGCTTAAGATTTGATGTAATTATTTATTTTAATAACAAATGGTCTTGCACAGGCTCACTGTTAATTAATTTATGAATAAATTACCGAATAAACGGTACAGACAGTGGAGCCTATTAGGTTT
This sequence comes from Copidosoma floridanum, assembly GCF_036245765.1. Classification (NCBI taxonomy): domain Eukaryota; kingdom Metazoa; phylum Arthropoda; class Insecta; order Hymenoptera; family Encyrtidae; genus Copidosoma; species Copidosoma floridanum. Next base: position 552,663 of record NW_028321881.1, read on the forward strand.
CTAAGGATTAAGCGCTTGGAATTTGATTTATTTATTTATTTTAAAACTAAGTTGTCTTGCACAGGCTCACTGTTGATTAGTTTATTAATAAATTACCGAATAAACGGTACAGACAGCAGAGCCTATTGAATTTCTGGGGATTAAGCGCTTGGGATTTAATTGATTTATTTATATTAAAAATAAGTTGTCTGGCACAGGCTCACTGTAAATTAATTTATTCATAAGTTACAAAAAAACGGAATAGATAGTGGAGCCTATCGGGTCATTGATTAAGCACTTAGGATTTTATTATTAATTTATTGATTTAGGGTATGAATTATATTCTTTACCTAATAATAATGCAGAGAGTAGAGCGTATTGGGTTGATGGGGGTTAGATGCTTGGGGTATCAATTATTTATTAAGCAACTGTCAGTAGTAAAGCGTATTTAGTTACTGTGGATTGATCCACGCACGTACTGGGTTGTTGGGTTAAAGTACTTGGGTTGTTGTGGAATTAGTCGTATAGCCTGTTTGAACTTCGCCCTTACGTTTGGTACCACTTTTGGCATCACTGCTTGTAATTAAGGGAGCCTGTACATGGGAGACTTGCACTTGCAGGTTTAGGTCAGATTGCCACAAGCCCGTGTAAGTGCGAGAGAGAGAACGTATATTCTTGCATTTCTCTTGCACTTGCAAGGGTTCATGGCAATCTGACCTGACCTATATAATTTTGTACGAGTAATAAATATGTGTATCTAGAAAACTCAATAATTTTGTATGGTAATTCATATCAATTTATGACACGTCGTAAACGTATTTCTTGACTCGTGTTAGATACCTACCCACCACAGGTGACAATCATAGTGTTTTACCGTTGTATTGACTATGTATCGACAGTCCAGATCTATAACTCATGTCATCTTCTTTCTAAGTTTTTCGTTTGTAGTTTACATGAAAATATTTAAATATTATGCAAACAATATGATAAAACTGTTGAGCTCGTGATTATATACTTATATAAACCAGTTAAATCAGTATTTGTCCATGTGCAGATGGCTATAGACTAACCTACAAGCGTCAGATAAGTATATTTTTTGAATTTACATTTTCATTTTTTATTTTTGAATGTTAGGTACTTTGTGGTTTTTTTTCTTTATTTTTCCAAGTGATATCTAAAATTATAGGATTTACTCTTTACTTATAAGGGACTAGTATACTCATTCACAAAATTATTATATTAAGTTTCAATTAAAGTCTGAAGTAATTTAATTCATATTAAAGTTATCTATTAAACATATGAAATAGTTTACCTAGATCCAACTGGAAACCTAGATCCAACTGGAAGAGGTTCAAGAATATCTTGGGTGGACCAAATCCAAAAGACTCAGATAATCCTGTAGTTAAAGTCAAACGAGTAAAGAGAACACTTACAGGCCATTTAATCCAGAATTCAAATGTATACCACAAGTTAGTCAAGAAAGAAATCACACGTACGACTACAAAGAAAAAAACCATCTACTTACACAGGAATTACAAAAGCCATTGTATTAGTTGTGTAAAAGAAAGTGGAAGCTCGAGATAAAAAAATAATTACGATAGTCATCTGTGTTATTAATTAGTGTTTAAGTTTGTATGCTTGTTTATTACTCTATAAACAGTAGTTTTATATAAAAAATGACTAGCTAACCAAAGCACGAATCAGAGTCTTATTCCACCACAAACATTGTGAATGTAGAGTAAACAGAGAAAATTGTATCTCTATCTGAAAAGAAGGACTGAGGGTCAACAATTATTGGTCAAATAAGCACAAACTTAAAGAAACCTTGTCCAGTAGAGGAAAACAAATCATATAAATAAATAGCATGCAAATTTGTAGATTGCTTTAGTTGCAGTGTGAAGTAGCTCAAAGTAATCTTTTTAAAGGTGCATCAATCTAAAGTCATAATAAAACTGAATAAAAAAGTGTACCTTTTCTTTTAAAAATGTTCACAACGTGTTGAAACGTAATGAATAGTTGATTTCTTTCTTCATTGTTTTCAATTGTGTTTGAATAGGATAAAAAGCATGAATGCATCAATTCAGCTAAAATACTTTCTTGATTTTCAGTGTAATGATCTTCCAACAAGCCCAATTTGGTAGACCAGCGAGACTTCTTCGAAACTTAGTGGCCAACTTAATCATTCAATATATTTAGAAATCTGAGCTGCATGATTTTGTCGAAGAATCCATGATAGAATTCTATAATCTACTGAACAGCAGTAGTCAGGAAAAATGCCAGTTTTTGCAAAATTTACTCTCTAGCTGGGCTGAGATAGGCAGTGAGGTAAACCAATAGTATTTTAATCATTGTCATAATTTAGTACTTAGTTATTGAACAGCCAAAAGATGAAAGGGAAATTTCGATATTAGAGATGTGAAGATTGGGAAAACGATTAGCTGACTTTTAAAGAGCTGTAAGTTGAGTGTGTACAATTAAGAACCTAAAATATAAAAAAGTGGTATTCTGTTAAGTTTATGTACAGAATAATACGATCTGGTACTATACGGGACTGCAGATCTCGGTACTGTTCTTCATCGCCGGGATCGGCACCATTGGCGCTGATCTCGTTTCGGTGAGGGTCAGTCCACGTTCGTTGTGATCCTGCCACCCTGGACACTATTTCACGGAGCGCTATCTGCAAAAATAACTAGGCTCCTGATCGCGATTTCCATACCCAGGCACGTGGTATTCTCCTTTTCCCGTGGACTACATACAGTGGAGCCACTCAACAATTCACGTTTACTTTATGCTGACTTATTTGACTATGACGGTTCTCCAGGTGATTTTGCAGCTGTACGTCAAGCACATAATGATCCACATCATGTGGAAGTACAAGATAGACCCCGAAAACTCAGCCATACCCTACTTGACTGTCCTAGGCAACCTTAGTGGTTCCCCTTTATTGAATTAAAAATACAACTGTCTGCATTATGTTATATTTTTATTTAAAGGCAACAATCTTATAAAATAATCCTTAAATGGACCTTAAAAACTAAAATTTTACGTTTATTAAACTATAAATATATTAACATAGTCTTCGTTATTTCTAAATGTTTTAACATGATTAGTGTTAACTTGAAGTTTATGTAATTTTTTGTAATTAAGGCTGCTAGAAAAAAGTTATCACGAGTCAAAATTATCCTTGGCAATAGATATTAACAGAACAACGCAAATTCTCTTGATACAATTCGTGATTAAAATTTCTTACCGTCTACAAATACCAAAACATTGATACACATGAAATATATATCATACAAATTATTGTCCTACCTTATTTGGTTTTTTCAGTTAATTTTTACTCTTAGAAAACTTTCCAGCTCGTTCAACAATTATTGTTATGCTAAGCACGGAATTGTCTATTTTGTACATAAATTATCATGACTTGATTTATCTGAACTTACTTTAATAACTAGTCACACAAACGATTGCTAACAATACATGATCGTTACCCATTTGCAAAAAATCAATACTAAAAAAAATTAAGATTGAAATTATACATACATTCTGTCACAACATAAATTACCATATTATCGACCAATTGAGTAAAAATAAGTATGCGCTGATTTTCGAACAATTATAAATTGGTTATCGAGTTATGTAAAATTATAAACGAATAATATAATACTTACAATAAACAATTATTTTTGTAATGAAAAAATTCTTATAAATAAATAATTACAATACTCAAAACAAAACCCCACTGATTCAAAAACTGCAAATAAGTATCCCGTTGTCGAACAAATTTGGTTAACACGTACTTAAAAACCCATATTAATTTGCTGTCTAAGTACTACTCCCGACTGTCCAAAAAACTCTGGGCCAAGCCAAAACGCTTGTCCAATTACTGGGTCTGAATAAACTTACGTGAAAATTGTATTATTTCCTTATTAATCCACCAAATGATTTTTTTTTTAAACCATTAAATAAATATGTGGACTACTCCATAAAACATTTTTTAAAAGCTTACATTTTAATAGTCATTTACAGACTAAGTTACAACTTTACACCTACTCAAAAGCGTCCAAGTACCGGGTCCTTTACCTCAGCTCATCGGCAAAGAGACTCTATGTAAAGATGTATATAGAATATAATTGGACTATTCGTTTCACAGAATTCATGACACATGATTGTTAAAAAAAAAAAAAAAAAAAAAAAAAAAAATGAAATGGCCGCACACATATAAATAAAAAAAATTGTTTACACAGAGTATCTATTACTTTCTTTAAAAATGTAAGATTAGAGGTTTTTTAAGGGCTGCTTTTTTTCTCATTGTTCTAAACTATTTTGAATAATGATAAAGAAAAAAAGTCCTTTACGCAATAAAAAATTTGCTCATCATCATATTGTTACGTACGATATGCTGGGAATATCATACGTAACATATCATAGCATATCGTAGCATATCATACGTAACAATATGCTCCATCTGTTTAGTTATTTGGTAGACGTGCAGTATTACTTCATGAGCTTCTATACAAAATGCATTACGTTAGTATTTGCTGTAAAAAAAAAAATTTTCATATAAATTAAAAATTATAATGAATTACAACTGAATTTGAGTTCCAACGTACATCATTTTTATAGAGTATCCGTCTTGAAGAAAAAAACTGTGTTGAGCTTGTGAAGTGATACAGTACATCTACCAAATAATTAAACAGGTGGAGCATATGATGATAAGTAAATTTTTTTATTGCATAGAGGACTTTTTTCCCTTATTATGCAAAATAGTTTTAAAATAGCTTTTAGTAGAGACATAACTTTTTTAATTTTCAATCTCTATCAGAAAATTTCGTAAAGTACCTAGAATAATTTTTTTACGCCCTTATTCCATTATCAAATCAAGCAACATTATGATATAATAATCGTCCAAGTAATTAATATATTCACATTGTTCCATGTAAGGTGACAGCATGAAAAAAAATATCAGTAATATTTCTTCATCTGAAAATTATATAATAACATAAAAATATTTTGTGTGCACTAATAGTAGTATAAGATATATAAAAAGTAAAATTACTCACAATGATAAGACATTCCTTTTTCTTCAATTGAAATTGTGTAAAAATGACAGCTCCACTCAGTTGATGTGCTGTGATACCATACAAAGGGAGTTTTTGTAAATCACACATTCCGTCAAACACTGAATATTTTGTAAATTTGTCAATCATCTCCATGTGCTTATCCCAATCACTATTGAAAAAAATTTTCATGCCTATTTTTAATCTTTTGAAATGTTTCATGATATTTCTTTAAGAAAAACTGCTTTTATACATGAAAAAATAAAAAAAAATAAAAAACAATTGAAAATAGCGTTTTTTGGTACCTACCTGAATTAACAGTGTTTCTTATTCCTCTTTATTTTGGTGATTGTGTTTTTTTATTTTGTTTGTACTGTATAAGAAGAAAAAAACAAAATAGTAAAAATAAAAAAAAAAATTGCTTAAAACCTTTTGTTTGTAATTTAGTAAAGGCACTTAGTTGCAATAAATCAGAATTTTATCTTAAAATAAACTAAGTATCACGGAACATTTTAAACGATTGAAGAGAGCAATTGATTTTTTTTTCAAATACCAATATGGATAAGCAGATGGAAATGATAAATCAAGTTGCAGAATACTTGATTTTTGACGAAGTGTGTGAGTTAAAAAAACTCTTATTGGATCTTATTACAGAACATCAATTGAGTGGAGCTGTCATGATGACTCAATTTTATTTTAACAATAAAGGAATGTTCTATGATTGTGAGTAATTTTACTTTTTTCTATAATAGTACCGTTAGTGTGAAGAATATAATATGTTATATTAATTATAAGTTATGTTATAATTTTTAGATAAAGAAATTACTAACGTTTTTCTTCATACAGTTGCCTTGCACGATGCAATATTGATTGATTTTTTGGACGATTACTACATCGTAATGTGAGTAAATTTGTTGTCATATTTAATATGTTTACTTAACTAATTGTAAATATTTTAAAATGAATTTTTTGTTTTACAGCCAAAATGTCAATGAAATATAAAAATTTAGTTACATCATGGTAAGGAGCTGTAATAGCAGTGTAATGCACTTTTCTGTAGATTTTGTTTGATTTTTTTTTTTAATATTATGATAAATTAGTCGTTTTTGTTTTCCTAATCGTAATGCATGTGATATAAATTTTTTTTTATTATATAATTCATATTCTGTAAAAAAAGCATGTGTGATTGGTTGCATCTAATGAAATGATAATGTCCATTATGTAATACTTGATTAATAAGTATGTATAAAGCTTATGTTGAAATTTTTTCAAAGAATATGTTTAAAAGATCTGTCACAGATTTTGTATACAAATAAAAGACGTTTCTTTACATGTACATCTGTAAGCATTTTATTCAGTCAGTTTGGAATTAACAGATTGGCTTCACAGATTTGGCACTAATGCAGACGTTCTTTAGTGTGGACACAAATGTTCACCTACTGATTTTATTCATTTCCATATATTTTATCACATAATTGATATTGAAATCGACGTTACACGGGTGTAAGTTTTGTCCAAGACCTTCTTCATTTCAATAAACTTTCTCACATTCCACAGGTTGATTAGTTATGTGCTCAACTACGTGCACATAGAGATTATCTTTTTTATCGAAAATTTTTCTGCAGTAGTCACATTTAAAATGGGGCTGGCCAGTGTGCTCCTGCAAATATCTCCCAAAGTGATCCTTTCTTACAGAAGAATTTCCATGGTGCTGAGATGTACTTGGATGTGTGCATGAACACGCACAAGTCCTGACATCTTGAATTTGTTCGATAGTCAAATATGTTACGTTATGACTATTATGAAAGAGCTTTGAATGTTACCATTCTATAGATACCTGTAATAACTGCTAAATAGCATAGATATGATTCTTCTTAGTGAGATCGAAGAGAAGTATTGATGTGGGATATTGCATTAATAATTCATCCTCTCAGTTGTGACTCAACAGGTACTTCATCTAAAATTTTAGTAATTTCAAGTACATTACTTATAAAGGTTAGACAGTGCTCATAATTCACTTAACAGTTAGCCAAAAAGTAGGTCTGCACGTATAGTTGTATTTATTTAAGTTTTATAAAAAATCTCACCTCTTACTAGTAGTTTACTACTTTGGCTTAGTAAAGTTAGCAAAAGTAATTAAAAATGTAGTGTAGTACTGTATTATGCTTACAAGAATTTTAGTGTGAAAAGTTATGTTTCTAAAAAAAATCAATGGTGACTTTTATTCCCACTTTATTAGTTTTAGATTATGAATACAATGAGGTGAGAATCCAAATGCCCTCATAGGCTGGAATAATGCCATCTTTTTTATTACTCTGCAGTTATGAATAGTGACTTACATAAATACTTTGCACAAAATGTGTCGATAAAACTTCCTCAGTATTGACAATCCCATACAGTGTGCTAATAGTCATAAAATTAATACATGCATTCTAAGGTATAGATGTGTACGTTTAGCAATGACTTTTAATATTAAACATCTCAGCTTGTTAGTGAACCTATCCAAAAATTCTCAGAAAATGTTTTTTACGTATCATTTTAATGCGGGGATATTTTAATAACTTTTCTCAGACAGTTGCACAGAACAAAAAGTTTGCGAATTAAGCATTAGACGTGTAAAAACAATAACATTACGGACACGCTCGATTTTCATCGTTCGTTCGTTTGGTTCGTGCGTTTCGTTCGTTTCGCTCGTACAGTTTGTGCTGTTCAGTTGTTTCTTATACTCGTGAAACGTGGGGTGTTTTCTGCAATCGTCATACCGGCAAATAGTTTAAGTTGCGCTCTACGTTACTGTCAAGTCAGTAAGTCAACTACCTTAAATTTACTGGCACTCTCCTCAGTAATCTGGCCAGTAAAAACAGCAGACGACAATAAACACGACACGTAAAATAGTATACGCACTACGTTCGGAGGTTATGAAATGTCCTAGATTTCACGTTTAATTACGTGAATTCTGCGACATTCTTAACCTCACTCACTATTTATGGGTAAGTTACCTATATTCACTATGTATACAGATTTATATATTCTAGAGGAATCAGACCAACTGACCGACCGACCGATCGCTAAAAAAACGTCCCCTTTCTTTCTATCGAGACTATCGTGTGGAAGAAAGATATATGATAGAAATAGATTCTTGATCTTGTATCGGCTATTCAAATCAGGGATGGGTAAGTAGTGCGACACTGAATTTACAACACGTCAGGTGTATGAGGATGGCGACCCAGGTCACGATGGTCGAAAGTTTGTTGTCGTCCACAGTTTTCAGAGCACTTCTTTATCAGCGCCACTCCCGGCCAAGATATGAACTATCGGTGATGTATACATAATATAATGTATTTTATGTTTTATTTTTTTATTTTTTATTTTATTTTTTTTCGCGTTTTTTATGTCAATGTGCACAGTGCCTGTCAGGGGCCTTACCATATAGCTATTTTTCTGTACATCGACCTGTACAATCAAACATTTTTTTTATAATGTTATTTTTGTGCGTTCCAATTGATTTAAAATTGTTAAAGTGACGATCAGTTGATTTGTTTGTTCGATTCAATATTTTTCTTGTGAATACTACCATGACAACAAAAAGAAGAAATTCAAGCAATGATCAAAAATTCGTCACTTCTGTTCTGACAGCAATAAGAAAACCTTTTCCTCTAATCATAACCAACAAAAACAAAAACTATGTTTTTTCTTTGTTCTGTTTCAGCATCATTTTCAGTGCTGTATCGTGATCGTGTGTGTGTAAATTTTTTAATTTATGATTCTGCCGAACACAAATTTTCTTGCGGTCGACGGTGAGAAAACAGCCATTCTGTTTGCCTGAGCGCTCGGCATATCTGCTATCAATTAGCAACGGCTGCATCTCGTCCTTGACGGATAACGTCTCCTCTTTTACGGACAACATTTCATTTCTTATGAAAAAAATACAAGATCGTCGACCCTGGTTTTTATTGCTTATCGTGCTTTCAACCACCGATTAATGGTCAACGCACACACAAGTTCTTTTCTTCTTTTCTCTTTAATTTAATGATTTATTACTTTAATTGCTCTCATCTCAGATTAATTGTTGCTATTATTATTGTTATTTAATGTAAGGATAGTTGTATTTTTATGTCTGTAAATAAAACAGATTTTGTAATAATTACGAGCAGGATAGTTTATCTAAGCTAGATTGGAACAAACGCCGCTTCGATTCAACTCCATCGTCAGCCAAGGCAAGGCGAAGTGACTCAGCTACTCGAGTTTTCATGACTTCTACGTTGGACGCGTGCGTAAAATGCAAACTACTTCACTCAGTTTTTAAGTGCCCTGCTTATAAAAAAATGAGTGGGCAGCAACGATGGGATTTTGTTCAGTCAAAAAAACTCTGTTACAATTGCCTGCGCACTCATGAGCTGGGCGAAGAAAGACTCTCTTAAGTTACGTTGCCAAACTCTAGCATTCAAAGGTGCATACATCACCTTCAATGCTAGTGTAAATCTTCTGATTAACTCTCGCTATACAGTGGACAAAACTCAGTTGTGCAGTGCAGTGCACTTAGTGCTTTGTTTAAGTTGCTTATTGCATAATTTGCAGACCAGCTAAAATAGTTAATCTCATCGAACTACCAGTGATTATCAACAGCAAGACTCAGTGAAACTCTAGTGTATTTCCACAGACAGTAATTGTGCATTTTTTAACAGACAATGATTTATAGTTATTCAATAGTTCAATCAGTTATACTCTATCAGTGCTTTCAGTTTCACATTTATTTCGAGTAACTTTTAAAATCTCTTGCGAGCTCAAGGCCAGTGCATGTTTACATATCGTGTTATTCAACTTGACTCTTTTCTTTCTACATACTTCACCTTTATATATTTCAATAGTTCGTTGCTTTAAGAATATAGACAGTATTTATTTTCTCTGGTATAAATTTGACCTTTACAATTTTTGTGTATATTAACTGTGTTTTCTTGGCCTGTGAGTGACATTAAAAGTTGTTATTTTTATGCTGTTTAATTTTACTGTGTTTTATTGTGTTTTCCCAATTACCTTATCTAAGCCTAGTGTGCGCTAACGCATACGCCTCGTACATTAGTTCTCAAAACAATCCTGCCGATCCTCTTTCTCACGGTCAGTTACCGGACAAATTTTTAAAAAATTCTTCGTGGTTTTTTAGGCCACCTTGGTTAAAACATTCAGAGTATGATTAGCCTAAAAGCATAGTAAAGTCTGACAAAAACCTCCCAGGAATTCAAAAGAATATTTGTTTACTCACTAACAAAATCCGCGACGATTTGTTCTATCGATTTTCTTCCTATAAAAAATTACTTAATGTAACGGCATACGAGTACTTATTAAGAATGAAACCCGCTTAACTAAAAACCCGTCATTTAAAAGGTAAAACACTTAGTATCGAAGAGAGAGCTAAAGCAGAACATAAAATTTTATCACTCTTGCAAGGTAAACATTTTTTTTCTGAGCTAAAATCATAACAGTTAGATCAGCATACAAATCCAGGCCAAATATCTGTACCTTATAACAAAACAACACGTTTCGACGAGCTTAACCCGTTATAGACGATGACCGTTTGCGAGTTGGAGGGCGATTAAAACGATCAAAATTAATGTTTGAGCAAAAATTTTTTATCCTACTGCTATCAAATAATTATGTTACCGTTTTAATAATAAAAGATATGCATGAAAATTCATGCATGCAGGTATTCAAGCAATTTTAAATAATTTACGCTTTTGTTTTCAGTTATTTATTGGAGAAAGGTCGTGCGTCAGTGTGTCACATGCGTCCGCATCAAACCCATTGCGTTGCAAGCTCCCATGGCAGACTTACCCGAATCTTGCATAACCGAAGCACCAGCATTCGTGCACGTAGGAGTTAATGATTCTGGTCCTATATTTATTAAACAAAAAAAATTACGCAATCGAGTCCGCATCAAGGCCTACGGTTGTTTATTTGTGTTTATGAGCACAAAAGCTGTTCACAGTGAAATCGTCCGTGATTTGACTACTGATGCTTATATTGGGGCCTTGAGGCGGTTTGTCAGTCGTAGGGGCATGCCTCAACATATTTATTGTGACAACGGTTCAAATTTTAGAGGTGCTCATAATCAACTCCAACAACTTTATGAACTCTTACACTCAACGGAATTTAAATCCGAAGTTGAAAACTACGCGATTGGACATAATATTAAATGGCACTGTAATCCGCCCCTCTCCCCTCATTTTGGTGGATTCTGGGAGGCGGCAGTGAAGTCTTTCAAACATTATTTTGAACGAGTCATTGAAAATCGTCTACTAACTTTTGAAGAACTTAACACACTTGCAATCAAAATTGAAGCAATTTCAAACTCACGACCTTCATGCTCAATATCATCCGATTCTAACGATCCACTCTCTATTACACCTGCACATTTGTTAGCAGGTCAGCCACTAACAATGCTTTCTGATCACGATTATTCTTGCATTCCAGATAATCGGCTATCAGAGTAAAAATTTTTAACCAAAGCTGCCCAAGATTCTTGGCGTCGCTGGCATTTGGAATATTTAATTGACAAATATATTTTAATGATTATATCTTTTGTTAAACATAGGCCCGTAAGGAGAAAAAAAGGTATATGGTACATTGGTACCATCCCAGTGCACACCTAAGAATCACCAATTATCCGCATGCATGTATATATATGTTACCGGCAAAGTATAAAATTCAGGCATTCTTTTAGGCAAAGTATGAAATACTAAATTCTTTCAACACTTTGCCTAGGCATTCTATGAAACGCCTAGGCATTCTATAGAATGCCTAAGAGGTATTCGGCAAAGTAAAAATTAATGATAATCTGTTAATAGTAAAATTATTTGAGGCTCGGAATTTGCATTTGCATCGAAAAAATGCATTTATTCTAATTACAAAACTATTTACAGACGATCTATTTAAATTAATATGGTTAAAAAAAATTTATTTGTTACAACACAATAAACTTTTATGACATTGCGAATTACACAGTCTGTTATTTTTAAAACAAATACATTATTTTGTCGTACACCACGATTTGCAAGAACATTTTCTTATTCCTTGCCCAGTTCCATTACTTTGTACAGTTGCTATAGCTTTGTTGTCTACTGATTTCAGTTTATTCTCAAAACGCTGTCTCATTATTTCTTTCGCTTTCTGAGCCATTTCTAAGCCAGTTTTCAAACTACGACCAGGTACGTCAAAAGTAAACAGCAAACTGAGAAGTAATTCGCTAATCAACGAGTATTTGTCGATAATTTCAACTGTTTACTTTTGACGCACCCGGTCGTAGTTTGAGGACTGGCTTAGAAATGGCTGAGAAAGCGAAAGAAATCATGAGGCAGCGTTTTGAAAATAAACTGAAATTAGTAGACAGCAAATCGAATTCGGTTATACTAAGTAATGTGAAAGTCTAAGATCTAATAAAAAAAGTTAAAGAAGAAAAGTGCAAAGAGACTGGTCAATCTTCATGACATTATTGGTTGCTGCAACACTACGACGTCCTTAACGTTGAAGGACGTGAAAAGTTAATTTTGCCAATTAGTGAAGCGAATGCTTATATTAAGTATTATTGTGCCATGGAAGATTTATTTGACGTACTGTATGATAGTCATTCATCAATCGGACACGGCGGACGAGATCGAATGATCTATGAAATAAGTAAAAAGTATAAGAACATAACACGTAATCAAATTTAATTATTTTTGAATTCGTGTGAACCATGTCAACAGAAGAAAAAGGAAATCAAGAAGAAAATTGTGGTGAAACCAATAATTTCACACCATTTTAACTCCAGATGCTCAATAGACTTGATTGATTTTCAGTCTCAGCCTGACGGCGAATATAAGTTTATTTTCGTAAATCAAGACCACATGACGAAATTTGTTGTTTTACGTTTAATTTATGTTTAATTCATTAGCTGTAGTTTTGGAAATAACTGACGACGGATTTTACAAGTTAGGTACGCGTAATGGTAAAATCAAACAATTGTATGCACGATCGCAATTTGCTGTTTGTGAAGAAAATTTGATTCGTATTGACGAAGTTCCCGAAACTAAATCTTCGGTGCGAGCTATAGCAACTGCACAAAGTAATGGAACTGGGCAAGGAATAAGAAAATGTTTTGGCAAATCGCGGTGTACGACAAAAAAATGTATATGTTTTAAAAATAGACTGTGTAATTCGCGATGTCATAAAAGTTTATTGTGTTGTAACAAATAAGTTTTTTTTAACCATATTAATTTAAATAGATCGTCTGTAAATAGTTTTGTAATTAAAATAAATGCCTTTTTTCGATGCAAATGCAAATTTCGAGCCTCAAATAAATTTACTGTTAACAGATTATCCTTAATTTTTACTTTGCCAAATACCTCTTAGGCATTCTATAGAATGCCTAGGCGTTTCATAGAATGCCTAGGCAAACTGTTGAAAGAAAATTTCTAGTATTTCATACTTTGCCTAAAACAGCCCGGCATTCTATAGAATGCCTGAATTTCATACTTTGCCGGTAACATAAACATTAGCGATAGTTTACATGTTGGCTGGGGGTGGCGCTGATAAAGAAGTGCTCTGAAGGTTGCGGTCGGCAGCAAACTTTCGACAATTACGGCCAACGCTAGCGAGACCTAGCAAACTTATCTCAGATGGCGCTACTGGTACTAAGACTCTAGCCAATGAGATGAGAAAACGGTTTGTGCACGAAATTATTAGTATATTATGTTACAAGGCCGTAAAGTGGCTGATGTACATCACTTGGCCGTCCGTCAGACACCTTACGGCTGAGTGACGCATACGATTCTTCGTCATCCCGTATAGAAAAGTTTGTTAAATAGGTTAAAATAGGATAATGTGGGGAAAAATGAGTAGCTCGCGAACCGTACGTTCCTTAAGCATTGGTTCTAACCTAATAGAGTGTGAACGAAGGAACGATGGATAATCGAACCTTTCTAAGAATGAGTCCATTTTATTCGTGATCAGAACGATTCTTTCAACAAGTATACCTATGTACATAGTGAATATAGATGTACTTTCTTAAGAAATTAGACCGACTGATTGACCACAAAAAAAACGTACCTTTAATTAAGTAGTGAAGGCTAGATGAATCCTTTTTTTTTAGTTTTTTAAAGTACACTGAAAAATCCTTTCATTAAACGATGCATTATTCTTGGTTTTTTTTATGTATTAAATAAGTGCTTTTTCATATAAAGCGCGAGACTTTTGAAGTAGCAGTCCAATAATCATGGAAATTTACTATCTATTACCTAGAAGTAACTCTAAATTTTAAATAAAGTTCGTGAAAGCACTTAGTTTTAGTTTTGAGTACAAGTGCACAAGAGACGAAAAACGGATTATACGGTAAACGATAAGTAAGAAAAGGTGAAAAATAAAGCAACGCTATAGTTAATATAGGCGTAATTCAACTCAAAGCAATGACAAAGATAGATAGGTAATAGGAAAAGGCACTGAAAAGACGAAATGCACATGCATCTGGCTATCAAAAAAAAAAAAAAAAAACTCTTGGCCATCATATACATATATATAAATATTCTTTTTATATTATAGTGTCATACGTCCAGCTCTTAATTAGGGCACTACTATAGGCACTTGACACTTTGGAGAGGAAAGGTATGAGGGATAGGGAGGTCACCCATAATTGGGAGGGTGGGTAGGGGGAAATAGGCAATTTTGCTACGTGAAGTTGCCCAGCCCTTTACGAGGAGCATTGCGTGGTGAAAAAGCACATATAGAAGCTCACGGAGGTACTTGCCCAAAAAATGTTGCACTGGTCGGGAATCGAACCTTGGTCTCCTGAGTGTCGACCCACGACTTAGCCAACTAAGCCACCACACGCTCTTCATATACACTAGCGGCCCCCTATCTCGGCTTCGCCCGAGACTTACTAAACGGAACAGCGTAGTGCGTTGTCATGTAATGTGAATCGTATTTAGTTAGAAATTTTACATTTATTCCTGACACTTCTAAGAACAAAAATTTTCTTATTAAATACACATTTGTTCGAAATTCATACAGCTTATTTGGTCCAATAATAAGCTGTAAAAATGAAAAAAAATATAACTATGCTGAGAAGTACCGTGCGTTCCTTATGACATAAAATAGTCGTTGGCCATGAAAGGCCGTTGATTTGCATTTTCTCCTGTATGATTTACGGTGAGGGCTATTATTTAAAAATGTTAAGATTTAAAACCCCCAAAAAATACATATATTAGAAAACATTTTTCTTTCTCTTGTCTCGCAACTTTATTATCAGAGCAACAAAATCCTGGAGCTTCATCTCTACATTTCTTATTGCAACAAAAATACAAATGCATAATCTACCTACTTAAGTATCTGAAAGATTTAAGAGATTAGTGTGAGGGTACTGATCAAAAAGCCGATCTCTGACGCAATGGAATCTTTATTGGTCAATTTTGACGCTGCTGTTTCAATCACGATAAATGTTCTGTCAGTTTCTTGACGCCTAAAATTGTACTTGCGACCTTCGTAATCGTTAAGACTTTTGTGAGCCTTAAAGGTTATTTTTGTAAACTTTGTGAAGTTCTAATATATTTTCTGGCACGGTAGTTCGACGTCCGATGGCCCTAAAAAAGACTGGTGAGATTCTCAAGTAAACTCTTTCTTGACTGAAGCTTACAGCAATTGTGACTGCCTGGATACCTCAGGGTGATCTTCTCTGGCCTGTTATTGAACCTCCAGACTGATCGGGAAAAAAACAACATAGTCGAAAGCTTTGGAGCTAGTTGTAGAGATCTTTCCCAACGTCTCCTGGTATGACGTCAAAGACGTTGGTGCCTAAAGCACCTTTTTTTTTGCAGACTCAGTTGCTTTGGTAATCTAAGGTGGGGATGTTGGTCCGTGATGCTAACCCGTTGGAGACTGTCCTGGTGGCTCAATTTTTTTTTCCTTTATAGCTGTTAAGTTCGCCCAACGCATACTTAAGAAAGGATCGGTGATTCCTGGTTGAATGCTTAAAGTCGAGAGGGTTATATAGGGTTGTCGGTCACCAGGATTCCCAGCCTTCCGAAGAATAACTCCACTCGTGACGACTGCCAGTGAATGACTGACTTGGTTTGATATTGGCCATCTTTAGTTAACATAGTCTTTCAGTGGACGAATTGTTTCCGGAAATGGTAGTAAGAATGTATTTGTTGGCAAGGTAGTTTAAACTTAGGTGGCCCTTGAAAAATCAATGAGATTGATGGTTACGTAGGGAACGTAAATACTTATAATGGTCCTGAAAAGGACTAGTGGTAAAACTTCCAGCTATTCCTTATTATTATTCTTGATGATGAAGAGCTGGCTGCAGGTAGCTTGACTCTTACCCACTAAGTCTCTGTGTACGGAGACCGTGATGGAGAGAGGTACGCTGCTCAAAGAATATCTCGTCTTTGGGTCGTTCGCCGGATAATCAACCACTTATTGTTAGTGGCGTATCGTTGTGGCTGTCCATGCTTCTCAGGGCTGTCTTCTCTGGCTTACATTTGTATTAATAAATTCTCAGACGGCGACAGGCAAGAAGGTGAAACGACCACATAACTCTAAAGTGTTTAAGCAGGTTGTTCTCTGGCTAGACATGTATCCAGGTATCCCATCAAAGACGTTACTGTTAAGATTCGTTTTTTATTGGTGGCACTTATCAACCCTAGAGGTTCAGGGTGGAAGTAGACCTAGGTCACTTTCCCGTTGGAGAAGAGAGTCGTCGGTAACCAGCATACCTAGCTGCACGACCATCATCTACATTCGATGCAGCTTGGTGAACTGCTGGTAGACGACTGCAGAAACTTCTAAGACGCTCTAGCCTATTATAACCACACTTATTTAATTCTGTTACAGGCAGCTTCAATTTTTTGTCAACGCTACCTAGCGGATCCTACTAAACTAACGTGAAAAGCTGGCGTATATTTGCAGAATTTTAAGCTTATTTATTGCCATTGTTATTAAATTTTTGGAGATAAAAACGATACTAAAACCATCTAGGAAGTGTCAGAAATTGGTATGCAAAATTTCAGCAAAATCGGTTCAGTAGTTTTCGCGGTTAGCGATTACAACGGTTTTGGCGACTTTGCTTTATATATTAGTATGATATGGATACAAATATTCGTTGTATATCCCATATATATAGATAGACATTTGCTGTGCTTTTGAGAGCACGGACCTCGCAGAAGCGCCTCGCTCAGCGGACGTAAAGAGATCCAGCGGCCGTACATTTGTCGCATTACGTCCTACTAAGTGGACGTAAAAAAACTTTCTTGTCGGGGATGACGAAAACATATATATGTGGTCTGCAGTGCACATGCATACTTTCGTGCACAAACCGTTCTCATAAATCATTGGCTAGATTATAAGTACTGGTTGCGCCATCTGAGATTAGTTTGCTAGCAATGTGTTCCGGTATCATTCTTTAACAACTTACCGGCAACTTTATCTTGTCTTGTGATATCGTACGTCACGTTTAAGTTGCCAGAAAGTTGTTGGAAAACGATACTGAAAACTGTTGTAAATTGTATAATATATAAGAGATGACACTAATTTCGAAATAAAAATAATAAGCGCGTGAGATTCCAATAAGATAATGAGTAAACAAGTAGAAGATAATTCTACGCTTCTAATAATTCTACTTTTCTAAGCTATCAAATGAATAACTAATCAATAAAATAAATAATAATACAATAACTTAAGATAAACTAAACAAAAAAAACGACCGAACTGTACGTAGACAATAATAGTAAAAAATGAGGGTTGCTTATTAGCACCAAATCGATACAAATTTTAATTATAATTATTTATCAGTAATCCAATAAACTATATTGATTTGAATAAAGGTAATTGCACAACTCGTACACATTTTTTGAGGTAGTACCAACAATAATTTAAACAACTAGTTAACATAATGAAACGTTAACTTGGCATAATAGTGAATATTCAATATTTCGCAGTAAATACTCACTATTTTAAAAAGTTATAAGTATACAACTTCGAAATAGTGAAATCAACTTTTTCACTGTTTAAATAGTGTATATTCACTATTTTACACTGCATATGCACTATTTTGAAAAAGTTGTATACTTATCCCTATTTCAAATTTAGAGAGCAGTGTTAGCTCACCCTCGCCAAGCATTGGTTACTTAAGTGTGGTAAATACACTTGTGTCGGAAATTAAGGTTCGTCGTAGTGTAATTTATTACAATTTCAAACGCTTCGTAAATTCAACTCATACTTTGGGACCAGAGGAATCAGTTAACTTGGCGTAAAATATACCCACGGGAGCAGCATTGCACTTTGCGCTCTTGGTAAGACAATCGACGTACGCGACTCGAGCACTAACATACGACAACCGAGCGGTCTTCAGGCACTCATATTGGTACTTTGTGCCCTAGTGACGTAATGTGCTATTATATATATCTCACTTTACACTAAGTGCTTAAGAGTTAACTAAATTCAAGCTTTAATAAGTATTACTTGCCTGCGTTCATTTAAAATACATTGAAATCATTTGGTCAGTAAAAAATAATACCCGACGTTAAAAGTCACAATAATGATGGTGAACAGTAATTAGTGTAAAAATGGCATTGTCATGAAGTAATCAACTTTGCATAAATAAAATGTATTGACGTAGACGTATTGGTAATATGTGCAAAACCTAAATATAAAATATGCTTTATACTGCCATCTTTGTGCACAAAAAATTTTGATTAATATACCCTACAATATGTGCACGACTTTTGTGCATAATTGTTATTATGTGCACAATTGTTATTATGTGCACAATTATATTCTACTGCGTGTACGACTTTTTTGTGCGTAAGTCTTTTGTACATGTTTATAAATTACACTTTTCAGAATGTGTACAGATATACATTGGCTGTGCACAAAAAAGTGTGCAGGAAATCGCTTGTGCCCAATGTTTAAGCCAAAAATAATGGCGTGCATGATACTTTAAACACATTTGACTGGGAAAAAAAAAAATCTAACTAGGCACAAATTTTTGCATGAAATCTTGTGTACGAAAATATATGTGGACATATTCAAATTATATGTGAACAATATTTTGTGTTCAACAATCTGGGCATGACAAAAATATGTACGATCCTTGTGTGCACTGGACATAGTCTGCCAATAAAGTTCTCACCAAGTTTCAACCGAATATATCTAGCGGATAAGTTTCTATAAAAACATAGACACTTAGAATTTCTTTTAAATGATCAAAATGATTGATTAATCATGGCCCTTGTGTCAACATCCTAAAAAACGGCAAATTATCTGTCAGGAGATCCTAATCTCGTTAAATATGTAGGAATAAAGTTCTCGCCAAGTTATAACCAAGCATATATAGCGAATTCATTTCTATGGAAACATAGACATACAGGTTAGCATCCAGAAAAATGGTGAACTACCTGTTGGGAGATTTTAATCTCGTTAAATCTGTATCAATAATGTTCTTACCAAATTTTAACCGAATATATGTAGCAGATACATTCCAGGTTTTTTTATCAAATTTGAAAAAAAATATGATTAGTCATGCCCATTGCGTTATCATCCACAAAAACGGCAGACTACCTGTTGTAAGATCTCAAGCGCATGAAATATGTATAAATAAAGTTCTCACCATAATTCATCCGAATGTACATAGTGGATACATTTCTATGAGAACATAGCGACGCAGGTTTTTTTAAAAATTTTTCAAAAAATTTATTATTCATGGTCCTTGTGTTAGCATCCACAAAAACGGCTAACTACCTGTTGGGAGATCTCAATCTCATTAAATATGTATGAATAAACTTCTTACCAAGTTTAAATAGAATATATACAGGGCGTTCTGATTTTGGGCCCAAAAAACTATACCACGAGATAAAGCTTATTAAAAGCTCTCGAAAAGCTTTTTACAAAATTTGTATTCGATGGATAGTTAACAAGATATTGTTGATCTAATAATCGATCAATTCCTCTTATCACAGAGCCCTTAGCCTTAAGAGGCGGGGCCTAAGCATTGTCGAGGGGCGACTACGCATAGCAAAACTCTTTTGCGGAGAAGATTGTAATAGGTATGCCAGGAGACAAGGTTACCGACTGCAGAAATTTGATCAGTTACCGTACCATTGCAAAATTCAAATAGCAAGGCCAAAGTATTTTATCTGGAGATCTGATTTTTGAGAAGTGATTACGCACGTCCACTAGGCTCATTCAGTCTATGTTTTTTTCTCAGTAAATTTCGCAGAGAAACAATTCAATTCAAATTATTTTAAACATACATCAGCTGATAAAATAAACAAGAACGTGAAAGGGTCACATGCGTTGAGCTCGAATACCAAGTAAAACTCGTGATCTTTTAACGTTAAACTACTTGGAGATAAAATGTTAATTTTTTATATACTGTAGAAGAACCTCATTTCACGCATTAACTTGGTCAAATTTTTTTATTCCATCAGACTTTGAAATCTGATTTACGAAAATAAAAAAAATAAAAAATAATAAATGAAATTACGATTAAGCAAGACATGTGCGTTTATGGGGCATACCTGTCTAGCATGTAAGATTTTACTAAAAAAGAATTAGTGTTTAATTCATACAAAGCTTTATCGTCTGAGAAATAACAGCTACTTCTAGAAACTAAAAAAAAATTACAAGTAAATTTAGAAACGCAAAAAAATCTCGCGCGTCAAGTACGATGGCACAGTGCGAATATTTATGCTTATTTTTCCATGTACGTGTCGATAGGTCTTTAAACTCTTGGTCCCTGGAGTACCACGAGACTATTTAAAAAAAAACCAAGAAAATCCCGCGCATTAAGCTTGTTCATCTATCAAAAATCTTCCAAATCTAGAGCTTCGATTATCTAATTTTAAAACATAACTACTCTCATGCCCTCCAATGTCATAAGCACTAAAAGTTCAAGTAGGCAAAAAGGTCCAACATAGTGGGAGCAATTGACTGGCAGAAGTTCTAATTTTTATTTTTGTTGACTTTTTTTTAAATCTATTAAGCAACATCTACTAAATTTTGAAATTACTTTGAGATAAAAAAAAATTTTTTAAAAAGAAAAGCACATCTCATGCATTTACTTGGTCTAATTTGATTATTTCCGCAAACTTAATAGTTTAATTTACTTCAATTACAAAAAATTGAGAAATAAAAACTTAATTAAACGCATCAAGTGCGTTTATGCTGCACATTTCTTTAACGTGTGAGATTTTACTTAAAAAAGGATCAGTATATAATCCATACAAAGCCTATGCTTGTTTTTTAATCTGCGAGTTGATAAATCTAGAGCCTTTTGGTCACTGTTGTACCACATGACAAATAAATAGAATAAAGTTTAAAAATACCATGCATCAAGCTTGTTTATTTATCGCAAAGCTCTTATCGCATTATTATCTAAGATGACAACATAATTATTCTTAAGCTCTCCAACGTCCTCAGCATTAAAAGTTAAAGTAGGCGGTGAGGTTGAGCATGGTAAGTGTGTTTGATAAGCAGAAGCCCCAATTTTTATTTTTGTTGACTTTTTTTTTAATCTATAAAGCAACATCTACTAAATTTTAAAACTACTTTGAGATGAAAATAAAATTTTTAAAAAAGAAAAGCGCATCTCATGCATTCACTTGGTCTAATTTATTTATTTCCTCAAACTTTATAGTTTTATTTACTTTAATTAGAAAAAATTATTAAATGAGAACACGATTAAACGCGTCAAGTGCGTTTATGCGGCACACCACTCTAAAGCGTAAGATTGTACTAAAAAATGATCTGTATTTAATCAATACAAAGTTCTAGCGTCTAAAAAATTACAAATTAATTTAGAAACGCAAGAAAATTTCACGCGTTAAGCGCGATTGCTCTGCGCAAATAATTATGCTCGTTTTTTAATCTGCATGTCGATCAGGGCTGCCGCGGGTGATAGCGAATGACTGGTCAGTATACCGAATCAGATACTGTCCAAGAGAGCATTCAGTAAATTATTGATAATAGTATCGATTCAATCCCATTACCCGTATAAGTCTCTGTTTTACCTTTACAGTAGAACGATGCACCTGTGGTATTGTCGATCTCTATAATAAGAAAAAAAAAAAACATTAATAGAAGCTCGTGTATACTCAGCAACGCTATTGCTGCGTTTTTGTCTTTTTTTTGCTTTTATAGAACCTGAAATTAAAATTGCTCTTGCACTAAATTTTTTTTCTTTTCTTAATTTGTGGCCTTCATTATAAGCATTGTATGTCACATGTTCTTTTGCAACGAAATATGTTTTTTTACTGCAAAGATCACGACAAGTTAATAAAGAAACTCAGAATCTGTAGTATGCCAATTTATTTGATGTATGTGCTCAAAGATTGCAGCACGTATAATATAGTCTGGTAATAATTTCTTACAGACATCCAGAATTTATGGTACTTTAAATTATACGCTCAGAGATGAATACTCTGATGGCAAGGTCAACTTCCCAATAAGATAAAGAGATAAAAAGTTCAAATAATCACAGGAGAAACCTATTTTACGTTTCTACGTATATTTCACATTGTTCTGGTATTTACGATTTCTTGATATTATTTTGTGAGATGAGACAATAAACATTATTAATTATTTGAACGCAACAACGGCACTTTTTTCTTCTAGTTAGGTACATATGTTCTTGGAATGCACCCTTTAATGCCATACTATTTGGGATGTGCTCAAAGCTAGCCGTACGAATCGTACTATTTTTGAGTATTATAACTTAAGAGTAATTAGAATTAGCGGTGCGTGATGGCGTAAGGCGTAATTCTCAAATATCGCGGCATATTTAGAGACTTAATTTTTTGATGCACTCAGAATTAGCGGTATGGTGAACGTTACGATCAAATACTGCGGCACGTTTACATACGTGTAGTTTCATTAGGCAATCAAAAGTAGTGGCATGACTGCTTCCCATAGCCACGGAATGTCAATTATTATGGCATATCATATGAGTTCACATTGATTAAACTGCAACATCATTAACTATCTCTTAGTTACATATTTTTGAAAAATCGTTTTTATTATAAATGATGAAAAAACATATTTATAACATAATTTATGAAAAATATTATACTTTACAGAATTTATTTCAATTTCTCATTTTTGTTTAATGGACAAGAGGTTTCAAGAGAGATGTAATATGAACTTTATAAGCTGGTGATGAAATCTCGTTATTCTGGAAATTGAAAAGATATAATTATTTACATTTGCTTGTAAATAATCACCCACATACGTTAAATAAATACTCACGCTATTAGCCTTTGAATTATATTTTGTAACTTTATTCACCAATAATGTTTTCATACTGGCCCTTATATTTTTTTCTGTTAGATTCATCTCATCTCTATCCTTGTACACAGCACTTTCATTAATTCGCTTTTTGTAATCTGGACTTGCACAAACAACTCGCATCATTTTCATTTTATCGCCTGTTACGTTCTCTTCATAAAGTTCTTTTGCAACATGTTTTGCCTCTCCCTGGGATAATTCTTTCAAAAAAGGTGTACTTTTTTTTGCAAAATCTGAAATTCATTACATTTTTCCAAACCATGTTATATTTATTGTTTTTTTTATATATGTACACTTTACCTTTTAATAAAGTATGCCGTGCACAACGAAATATTGAATCGATAAATTTTTTTTTTTTATAATATGATAAATTCCCATTGAATTTACGAATTCAATTAGAGAACTGCTCGTGGCTGAGTATCTCGTTCTCAAACTCATCTTGTTAATAATTTTGTTTATCAGGGTGCCTTTACCGCTGACATTATATTTCTTTAAGGGATCTTCTTTAATATACTCGAACAATATTTTAAGTTTATCAATCTTATTTAAAAAGTACATCCCATTTAAAACTACTGTTTTATTACGTTCATTTTATAATAATACAAAAGTTATTAATTACTATTCATATTATTTTTCCATTTCAATATTATGAGAACTTTGAGTTGCTGTTTTATCAGCGCAATTGTCATCTGCATTCTGAATAAAACATAAAATAAATTATATGTTACCAATGAGCTAGTTCTTAAAAAATATATTGAGTCTTAGAATTGAGTGTAAAATGTCTCTTAAATAATTGACTATTGATGTCATGAATATAATACGTGTTATATTGATTTTTTGTTTTGTTTGTTATTTACTTATTTAAGTTATAACCGGAAACAAACATGTACAAAGAAATTGGTATAAGCGTTAAAAAGTATTTGAAATGTCAAGTATTAGGTGAATAACTTTGGTTTTTGCGAAGATACCAAGCACACGATACATAACAAAGAAGATAAATATTATTGTCACGTCTGTACTAATAATTATTTTCTTGTCATTGCCAAGATTCTGAAAATCAGTATTAATAGATCTCCAAAGTATTATTTACCATATAACGTTAAACAACTGCAATAGAAATTATTTTACGTATCTCCAAACTAGTTGCTTCAGGATTCTTGTTTGGTTTTACAAGTCCAACATTTTCGTCGTCTGTTTCACTTTCACTTTCATACGCTCGAGCATATTGAAAAATTTCGCACAATTATATAAATATTTGCTATGTATTCTGTTACTTGTAAAAAGTATTATGAGAAACATGAAAAAAGCACAGAGCCGGGTACATGCACCAACTATGATATGGCCGTATAAAAAGGTTAGTGGCTTTGTTAAAAAAAATCGCGACTGCCTAATATAATCTTATCTTCGTTTAATGCACTACGGTGTTTACATCTCCACTTCATCGATATTTTTGTTTCGGATCAGCTGACGTGTTTTGGAACACACTGCAAGATCATTCTACTGCGCACAACCACGTGACATATACTGTTGGCGGGCTTTAATGAAAATTTCATTATCAAAAATTATATTGAGGACGCAGAAAAAATTATTGAATAAATAACTTATCTAGCTACCTAAGTAAAAAATGACGTTAAATAATAGTGTATTGATAAGTTAATTTTTTAAAGACATATTTTTTTTTCTGTTTTATGAAAAAAATACATTAAAACCTATTTTCATTATTAGACAAAATTACATATTCTACACTATTTTCAATTAACTAGTGGTTTTAATGCGTCGTGTGATATGAAAAAATATATATAGAAACATGTCACGTACAATATCATAGCTACACGTACATGCGCCCCCTCTTTTTGGGGCCTACTACAGATGATTGTAGTGGGAGAGAGTAAAGCGATAAGCAGATAGGATGCTGAAAGCAGCACTCTATCTGGCTGGAACCGTCAAGGACGAAGGTCGTACACACGTGACGCGCTCTTCTCTCGTTCTTGCATTAATAGAGACGTTGATACTAGTTCCTCGACTATTCACTTCGCGCGCATCCCAAGACCATAGAATCCTACGCAATAGTTTTGGTGTCAGAAGTGGGATGGTTATCGCGATTAAATAGAAGTAAATTTTTTTTTTCGGTTTTTGTCGACGATAAAGTATCGACTCTCGCGATTTATGGGAAACACACATAGTTTTGTGCCACAAAGTAAACTAGGAACTGCTACGGGAGAAATTAGCTGAGCGAGGAGTTGCTGAAGTACGAAAAAAAAGCAGCTTCAATCAAGGACCAAGGCGGAGGATACCCGGGACTACGATAGAAATCAAGCAAACAAGGATGATACATATCTTGGTCGCCATTATTAGAGCTGGGAGCATATGGTAAGTACTTAAGATTTATAAATAAATAAATATATTTAACTGTCCTAGGGGTCCTGTTAAATTATTTTTAGTGCGTTATGAATTTATTTTTTTGCTGTATTGGTTTTGCGTTCGGTATTCTCCTAAAAGTATCGGCAGTGCGTCATTAGGGTAATTTATCGTGAGTCAGGAAAATTTCGGACTGTGAAAATAAATTGGTCAGATTGAAAGTGAGAAAATAATAAATGAATAAACAATAAATTAGACACATGGTAAATGTTAAAGTAAAGCAGTTTTGTCATCGTGAGATAGGAACGCAAAGAATCGTATAGAAATTTACTTACAAGTGTTTAAGCGCTCTTATACAGACAGGAAATAAAGAATTAAAAAAAAAAAATAATATAGAATCTACGATGGAAAACTTTAATGAGGCGCACAATGATGTAGTAAGTGTTAGGGAGGATGAAATTCCCTTGTATCCGGAAAACGAGTCCGAGTCAGAAATACTGACCATATTTTAAGAGCACAGCCCCGAAACTCAAATGGAATGAAAAAAAATGGGTAAGAAGCAGCGTATGCTAATGTTGAAGTTTTTGAAAAAAATAAAACCAGGGGTGATAAGGGAAAAAGTTTCACAAACAACGTCATGCATAAAGGGGGCGGGTGCATAATGTTTAAACACCGTAAGAAACGATGCCGCAAATACGTCACCCTTAAAGAATGCAGATTATAAAGCTGGAAATGGGATGAGCGAAATTTTGAGGGACGTAAACTTGTACTCGAAAGATAGGTTTGACAGTAGAGATACACAGTATACGCTTTAACATGCGTTCAGACGAGGAGAAAAACAAGCAGCGCAGCAAACAGCACAGCAATGTGTGACACAGTTTCCAGAGGAAGCACTTATACAAAATTGTAGGGAATTAGTATTTGGCCATAAAAACAATTGAAACTTACCGTCAAGGACGTCAGAAGAGATAATAATGTATGGGAGGCAGCAAACGGGAATCCCAAGTTTTTTGGGCGCAAGGATGCATTACGCTGGACCGAGCTACGAACCCACAGGCCCAATAAATAAAAGGGTGAGAGGCCAACCGATAGCACCGTCATCTGACTGGCCGTTTCGGGATAATAACATGCACGGGGAATACATTTTGCGAGAGCAGCAACATCAAGCGCAGCCAAATACGACTTACATAAATCCTATCATGAGTCAACAACGAGTGGAAAACACGTACCCTGTCAGCATGCACTGTAGTGCACTGTCTCATGTCAGCAGCGCAGCGAGTGGCACCCCTATATTCAACGGAGATCCAATAAACTTTCCGCTTTTTGAACAGATGGTGAGGACAGCTAATCTAGCAGTTCCACCGCAATATGAAAAATACTTTATAGGTACATGAGGCGTTAAACTTAGGGGGATGGCGGCAGATTAATTTTGCACTCGGTTATCACTGTTTAATACCGTAGACACATTTTTACTTGCACTGTCACGGCAATCCAGGAGCATGGGAGGTATAGATACACAGCTAGCCCAACTTAAGTCACTGACTCAACTGAACAGCGAGTCAGTTATTTAGTACTGCAGCCTGGTGCAACGGTTGCATAATAGAATAATGATGACTCATAACGCCAACCCACAGCTGTCCCAAATTCAGAAAACTGCCCTAAAACAATCTGCGGATAGAGAGTCAGCGAAACAGTTCATATGGGTTAAAAGCGCCATGCCATTGGAACGTAGCTGGCGTAAAACCTGTAACACAAACGGAGGCCATTGAAGCGGCTACAGATGTAGATAACGAGATAAGTTTAAGTCAAATGGCACCTAATGATTTTAGCACATATGCAACACGGGAGAATTTTTTTGGTAAGAGAAATCCAAGGATAGGCATGGTAATCAGCGATGCGCCGGAGGGAAAGAGCGATACGGACGAATGGGACCGCATCAAAGATTTTAAGTGGTGCTCATATTGTCAGGAGCACTGTCTGCACTCTACGAGCAGGTGCGAAAAGCTATGGAGGGATACGAAAAACGGAAGAATATGTGACCCCGATAGGCCCGAAACAGAACCACCCAAGAGACTAATGGAGATAAGGGACAAAAATGAAGGAAGACCTGCGTACAGTGATCAGGCACCTAATGTGCAGTATAGTGACCCTGACCCTAGAAATTACCATAACAAACATAATAGCTACACATCCGATTATAATAGTTATAACAATAATAATAGAAACTTCAATGGCAACAATAATCGCCCTCCGGCGAATAATAACAGGAACAATAATAGGCCATTCGAAGAGAACAGGAATTTCAATAGTCGAAATAGGGAAAATAATTATACATCTAATAATAATTATAATAATCATAATCGTTGACGAAAAAATAATTTTAATAATTACGCGCCTGGTAATAACAATTATAACAATTATAATCGGCAACGAGAAAACAATTATAACAATTACGCGCCCAGCAATGACAATTATAACAATTATAATTAGCGACGGAAAAATAATTATAATAACTATGAACTGAGGGACAACAATTACAACCTTTACAATCAGAGAGGAAACCAAAATAATCAATACAGTCATGAAAAAAATACGAGAACAGTCGGGTCACGCGCGGAACATTTAAACTATCAGGATGCTCGATACGCTCCCCAAGCGTCGGGCATCCTCAGTAGATAGGAAGATAACAAAAACACTTGACAGCAGAAAAACGGCAAGCGTGAAGGTAAGAGAGTCGCTAGCTGCGAGTGCGAGAGTTGACATGATGACAACTAGAGATAAGTTGCCTTGAAACAGCCCTCAAATGAAAGTAGGACGAAGCAATAACGGAAGCGAGCCTAAGCGTGATGCAGAAATAAATATATCTCTAGCAGGTAGGACACCCCCTTCGGTATTCATGACAAGGACTCAACTGAGAGGTGGGAAAGCAAAATTCTCCGTGGACACAGGAGCTGAAATTTCTATTATAAAGAAAGACAGTATTTTTCCAAATGCATTCTTTGACGTGAGGAACTAAGTAAGAATTGTGGATGTTACGCACGGAGAGCGTAGCACTTTAGGTGTAGTTGAAATACCACTGAATAGCCTCATGTGTAGGTTGCACGTGGTCCCACGGGTTTTCCCAATAGATGGGAAAGGTATTATTGGATGGGACATTTTTAAGTTATATCAAGGTCTCATAAGTGTGGCAGAAGATATTTTTTAATTGGGAGAAATAAAAATTAATTTTATCGAGCCAGAGATGCTCAAGATTCTTGTTAGGTCAAGGCAAGTTATGTATGCCCGCGTCGGGGTAAATAGCGAAAAAATAAAAGTAGGGTGGGTTCCTTTGCAAAGGATGAGAGAAGAAGTTTTATTCAGAAATTTTATAGCCACAAATAATGGTGAAAAAGTTTATGCTGAGTGTGTAAACACACTAAATAAAACAATAAGCACACTTAAACCGGAAATAGAGTTATTAGAATGCGAAGTGATGCGAGAGGCCGATCCATTTAGCGTCGAAGGGAACGACGCTCGGGGCGTTAATGAGGCAATTATAGGACTTTTTGAGGCAGATGGCCGAGAAAGGAGAAAAATGAACAAAGTTAAATATCGCGTTACAAATAATCATACAAGTGGCGGGAACAGTAGTGATTTCAAGAACACAAACAATTTAGGTAGGTTGTCGGATGAAGGAAAAATAGCAAGAATCGATAAAATAATGCAGCTTATTGAAGTTTTAAGTTGCAACGAAAAAGAAAAATCACACTTTCGGAAACTCATAGAGTATAATCTGTTTGTATTTGGCCTAGATGGAGAGCTATTAAAAGCAACTCATACATTAAAACACCGCATCATAACTACGACAGACAAGCCCGTAACAACGAAGCTTTATAAGTACCCACCAGCGCTAAGGTAACAGATGAAAAAAGAAATAGAAAAAATTGCTCGAGCAAGGAATCGTCGAGCCTTTGAAATCGCAGTACAATTCTAAAATGTTGATTGTACCTAAGCATGCAGGGCCGAATGGGAAGAAGCGTTGGTGCATGGTAACTGATTTTAGGCAGCTCAACGAAATTACTGTAGGAATTTGCCATCCTTTACCATTCCAAAGTGATATACTCGAGCATTTAGCGTCAGCTTGATACATAACAGTAGTCGATCTAAAACAGGGATTTTTCCAAATAGAAATTCATGAGGATGACGCACACTAAACAGCATTTTCTGGGCCAGATGGTCATTATCAGTATAAGAGAATGCCAATGGGGTGTACGGACTCACCGAATACATTTTAAAGAGCTATGTTACTCGCGTTGGCGGGTCTACAAGGGCATAAAATCGAAGTGTATTTGGATGATTTCATGGTGTTTGCTCCGAATCTTGAAGAGCACGGGAGGCGTTTTATTAGACTTTTGAAGCGGCTTTCCGAAGCAAACTAGACAATTGAGCTGAAAAAATGCTAATTTTTGAAACGCGAAGTGAACGTACTACGGGTTCTTGGGTAATTGGGGTAACGGTACACGTAGTAGAAAACGGAAAAATAAAAACAGATCCAAAAAAATTGAAGCAGCAAAGAAATTTTCGAGACCTACGAATGCAAAGAAACTCAAACAATTTCTTGCATTTTTCGGATATTACAGACGATTTATCCAGAATTATGCAAAAATTTCTCAGCCACTCTCCAAACTCTTGAGAAAAAAAGCAGAGTTCAAATGGGAAAAGCAGCAGGAGCAAGCTTTCAAAACATTAGTTGACGCATTATGTAGTTAGCCGGTACTTATTGCACCTAATCTGGACAAGCCTTCTATAGTCACAACAGATGCGTCAGACTATGCAATAGGAGCCATATTAAGCCAAGGCGAATTAAGAAAAAATAAACCGTGTGAATATGCTTTACGATGCCTTTGAGGAAGCAAATAACGCTACCCAACGTATAATAAGGAACTGTTGGCTATAGTGTTTGCAAAAGAACAGTTCCGGCCGTACCTATTTGGGCGCAAATTTACAGTGGTCACAGATCATGAGCCATTAAAACATTATCATACGTCAAAGAAGCTCAACATAAGATTAAATAGGCCAAAAGTGGAGCTACGAGGCTACGAATTTAACGTAGTATATCAGCCATGCATTTTAAACAAAGCACCCGACGCACTCTCTCGAAATCCAGTAATAGAAGAGAGAGAAATAAACACTGAGCGCTCACGCGAAGAACTGTATCAGCTGGCGGACGAACAGGAGAAAGAAGGACTAGCCGATAATGATGGGCCTCCAGTGCGCATTTTTAAAATACGAGTGACCCGTAAACAGCGTATTTAGGGAAATACTAAAAAGGGAAAAATTATTTACTTTAATTCAGAGGATTCAGATAAGAAAGTACAGAGAAAAAAACAAAATTTTGATGGACGGAAAATAAAAAATTATGAAACGAAAATAGATGGTCAAGCTGATGGTGAGGGAAATTCCGAATCCGAGGGAAAAGTAGGAATAAACGAAAAGTTCAGCAGGAAAATAAAGAAAACAGTGAGAAAAAGAGGTTGCCCAAGAAAGAATAATATAGGTAGCAATTTTAAAACAGAAACAGATACGGAACGCAACGAGATTCTGTCAAAAGACATTATTGTTGCAAATTGCGGAGCACCAGTACTAATAAATAGTGAATCAGAAAATCACAGTACGGGACTTGATGATTGGGGCTGGCAGCTGATACAAGCAAGCTTGGCAGCAGAAGAGGCAAGGAGAGTAAAAGGCACCCGAAAGTTAACGGAAGCAAACGAGGTAGCTGGAAGCATCGTAACATTTGGGAAAGGTGTTTTTGAAGTCAGAGGTGTGGAAGCGTCGGAGAGAGCCGATCAAGCACGAGAAAGATCGAAGGAAGAAGAGAGGGAGGGAGAGACACCACAGTACGATCATACAGCAAATGAGCTGCTCACTGACGGTACTTATGAATGTCATGAAGGGAAAAAAAACAATTATATGAGGGACACAATGGAAATAAGCTCGATATCAAAATAGAAGGCACAGGTTCGGATGCATCAGATGATGAAGTTAAAAAAATGACGAGACCAATTGCTACGTAAGAGGATGATCTTATTTCCTAAGAAAAGACGGACGGGAAATTAGATTATATTATAAAAGATCTGGGGTTTTGAAGGGGAGTAAAAATGACGAGTACACCAGCAGCAGTACTAATAGAGGAGAGAAAACAAAAATTGCGCAAGAGACAACTGGATACATTAAACAGACAAAAGCCAAATTTTTTGATTACGCCAACAATAATGAGCCCTTCAAAGAAAATAATAATAGATAATTGTGATACGCCACAAACGTCAAATAGTACAACGGCACAAAACACAAAAGAAAAAAAACGTAGGACAGCGGAGCTCTCAGTGAGCACGAAAACAGATTTCGCTCCAACAACAGAGGCAGACAAGGAACCGGATATACACGATTTGTTAGAGGGAAGATCAGACGAACTGCGGGCGCAAGTTATGATCGACGTAAGAAGGCGAGATGAGTAGAGGAAAGGCTGGGAATGAGGATTGACGTATGGGAGCCCAACGAAAGAAAACCTGGGGAAAAAGTGCCACCAGAAAAAAGGGAAAAACCAGATCCAATGTTGCGTAAAAGTGATAAGCGAGTCCAGTTTGAAGAACCAGGGAATTGAATAGTAAAGAAACCCAACTAACCGTCAGACACAACGGCGCTGACAGATAAATGGCTGGTATATCTTAACGATAATACACGAAGGGAAGCGAATGAATGCATTCAACCTCAGAAAATACTCATTAAAGTGCCAGGACTACCGTATAACCTGCCGGGAAATAGCCTATTTTATAGCCTAATTTTTTTATTTAATCTTTATCTCCCGACTAACAAGCTGAGAATAATATTAAAAAATTCAGAATACCTACAAAAGTGTAGAAAGCCAGAAGAAACAGAAGATATACTAATGCCGCGTACACAATATAGAAAAAGGGAATGATACACATATTTCCACAAGAATTCAAAAAGAACGTGTGGGTACACCTCAAGTAAGAACGGGAAAATTATATTTATGCGCACTATATTGCAATGGAGAAAGAAGGGGTCGGCCACTTGCATCTGGTAGGTAACAGCGAGAATGCCTATTACGTGCCCCTAGTACATAATTCTATTACCAAGTCGAAAAATGATTCACATAAGGATGACAGTAGTCGTAGTGAAAGGCAAGAAGAACACGCTAGTGAGCCAGAAAGAGATGGAGAAACAAACTAACGTGAGTGGGGAAAGCATAAAGAAAGTCAATCAGGAGCAGAGCAAAACCCCACCAATGGAGAGACGAACACGAATATGCGTGTAGAAGAAGGGGAAGGAGACAACCATCCCACTAACAGCGATGACGAATGCTCTGAAAATACGATGGAAGGAGAGGTAGGGCAGGTTAATAAATTGAATAACGCATTATGTAAAACAGAGAGCGAGAATGAAGCTAACACAGTCACACACTCTCCATCGATGGAAAAATACACGGTGTGCAGAACTTGCCTGCCAAGTGAGAGACCGTCATGGGCACCGAAAGAGGGGGAAGACCCACCCCGTGTACCAAAAACTAAGCAAAATTGAAAATCATCCCGTTCGGTATCTTGAAAACCTGGCGCTTATGACGGTAACGGAAGTGGTACCCAATACGGAAGCAATAGATGCTTTACATGAAAGAGGGTACATAAATCCGACGCGCATGAACAACGAGGAGAAAGTCGTAGGTGAAGCTAAAAGTACTAAAGAGAAAAAGGTAACGGTTATATAGATGTACGTAAAGGAGCATTTTGAGGAAGCGGCGCTCAAATCGAATATTAAGAAGTGTGTAAAGGCTCTTAGAGACGTAATCATTGCAAACAATATTAAAACAATTGGAATTGTCAGGGATCTAGCGATTCTTAATCTTACCCAATGCGGGTACTTTGCCGATATTTTCACGGAAGTATTCAAAGATACTAGATTAGTGGTGGTGCTCTACACTAACACATTAATAATTCCACCAACGAGTCAAAGATTGAAAATAATTAAAGAGTACCACGAAGCAGCGGGCACAGAGGCACGAACAAAACACATAGTAGAATCGTGAAGGACTACTATTGGAGAAACATGTGCCCAGACATAAGGCAAGTCATTTTGGGATGCCCTTCATGTCAGACGAAAAAACTCGTAAGGGTAAAAACGAAACAAGCGTTGCTCATTACGGACACACCGAGCAGACCTTTTGAAAAAATTTTAATAGACTACTACGGGCCAATCAGTAAGCCATCGACGAATAACCACACAAATTTTTTGTCCATGCAAGACTGGCTAACAAAGTTTATTGTTCTTGTACCAGTAAAGAGGGCAACAGCTGAGGAGACCGTGAGGGCAATAACCGATAAATTTAAAGCATAGTTTGGACCCCTAGAACATCTTCTGTCTGACCGAGGGACCCATTTCATGAATAAAAGCATGAATGAACTAGCAAAATTATTTAAAATAGACATTATGGGTAGTACGGCACTTCACCCTTGAACAAATGGGGCCATCAAATGAATGCATTATATGCTCACCAAATATATAAAAGCCTACGTAGAGAAAGATTAGTGGGACGAGCACTTACCTTTGTGCATGCACTCATACAACACTACGGACCATAAGAGTATAGGGTACTCACCACATGAGCTTGTTTTTGGGCAAAGAGTGAGAACACTTACTAGCTTTAAGACATCATCCAATGGCCAGACGTCGAACGAATATTTTAATGAGCTGGTAACGACACTGACGGAGATGAGAATCATTGCCGCAATGAATCAAGTGCAAGTTAAATACCGCTCAAAATATTACTACGACTGCAAATTAAATACGAGATACTACCTCGAGGAAAAAATGGTTCATGTGTTAAAAGAGCCGTCGAAAGGGAAATTCGACGCCCAATATGAAGGCTCTTACGAAATAACTGGCATCGATTATGCGAAAAAGAATGTCAAACTTCAGAGGAAGGACAAAGTGAGAATATCCCACGTGGATAAAATAAAAAAAGCTTGCGTAGTGAAAGCCCCGTTAGAAAATGCGAATACAGAAAAGAAATACGGGAGAACAAAAGTAAACCACTAGCTTCGCTTAAATTTTCGCGGCCCCCGGACGCACCGCGAAAATACAATGAAAAATTTATAACAAGAGAATATTGACTACTACTTCTTTTTAATTGCCTAAGGAAACATAAGAGTGGAATGTGGTGCTATTCTATATGATAATAAATATAAAAAATAAATAATAATAAAAAAAAAAAAATTTTTTTTTTAAATATTAAGATAAATGTACCCATACTTGGCCACCAAAAAAAATTGGTCTTAAAGACTGGCCACAATCAAAATCTTACGATTTGCACGAATTTTTGCAGCTGTGAAAAAAAAAACTATTACGACATTTTTGTTTCATTTTTACATATGTGAATACAAGCATAATTTTCATTGTTGGGGTGATTTTTAAAAAAATTTTTTTTCTCCTCCTCTGTCTTTCATGGGTCACGCCTTAAGAACGCTCCCTTCTACGTCCCCGTTCTCGTTCCCGAGGGAGACGATCAACAGCCAAATCTCGGAACTCATCCACCATCGAGGACACATTCAGACTAGGTGGTGCGGGCCGATTGCTGGAAGTACAATTACAGCTTGTGCAACCCGCGGGCGGATTATGCGTTGCGATGGTAAACAGTCTGTTGTTCCCCCGTTCAACCTGCAAGAGGAAAAAGGAAAATTAATACGAATCATAAAATTTTTCTTACAAGTATAACGAATAAGAAAGGCCTTACACGTATAACAGGCCGCCCTTCCAGCGGAAAACCGTCTTGGTCGTAGGCTGATATCTCAATTACCACCACGATGAACGTACTGTGGCACGTACAACCGACGACTACGACGTACGAGGCCCTGGGCTGCGAAACGTTGCAGTGCGTTCGCAGTACGGAACCTGACGACAGAAAAGAAGCAGTCCAGTGGTAGTCCTGGAACAGGACAGAAGGATTAGCGATGCACGAAGAAGTGCACAGCGATGTTCCCCGAATCCGGCTGGCGCTGCTCCCTTTTTCCAACTGATCACCACCGATTAGGGTTTGCAGTCTCTTGAGAGGTACTCAGGGAATCTGAAAGACTACTTATCCACAATCACGCAAGACCCGCCTTGGGTCTGACTCCGAAAAAATCTAGACGCCCGTTCGTTCGTACCAGCTGCATCTCCAAGGAGATCCAAAGGTAAATCTTATCGAGTCTCTATGATCGATACAGCCAGAGTCCAGGCCAGACACTTTCATTACAATCATTAGCTGCCCCAACTCTTGATTAGTCATTCCAGATCCAACCGTTCGCAGACAGCTTTGACCATGATTGCATCCACGGGGACACCTCGAGGCGGCGTGTCCGTCGGCTCCCGCCCGGAGCCACGTCGTTTGCTATGAATAAGTAGGGGTCAAAACCGTTAGGCCAATTTTTACTTGGTCTCTCATACTCATCTTTCAAAAATAAAAGGAAAATATTTTCAAGTTTTCTCCACACTTCCAGAGTTTGCATCTACCACGACGGATCTGCAAAGCTCCGAGAAAGTGGCAAAAATTTCTTGACTTGACACGAGGCATATATTATATGCTGGCCACTTAACGAGTCTTACCTTTCGCATGAATTGCTTTTAATTTACATGCGTTCCGTAGCAGCTCGTAAGTTTATGGTCAGAGGTATACTTTCCCCACAAAACGCAGACAACACTGTCCGTTAAGCTCAGCCGGTACAGGTTTGCTTTGAAATTTCCATGGCCACTAAGTGGCTGAGTGCTTGCGCTATTTACTTCAACCACCTCATTTCAAGTCGGTCTTTGACATTTTTGATAAACGGACACGTTACACGTCCATTTATCGGGCTTTCAAAATTTTGGCACTCAGCCTGCTAGTCAAGTTTTTTCCGATGTTTGATCCCTTACTTTGGACTCGTTTTCAGGTCATCCAATCTCAGCGGAGAAAGGCTTTCCGTTACATCCGGTTTCAGTTTCCGATCCTAACGAAGTAACTCGACTGGCCGTGGTGTACTTGAGGTGACACATACATTTGCCTGGCGCTTCTGCACTTCAGGTCTTGAGCTGGGACACGCCCAACTCCGATCGCAATTGGACCGTAGTCCTTATTTGTCCTTAAAGGGGTCATTGTCTTTCTAATCTTGCAAAGGGCTCTGCTACTCTCGTTGGGGTCCATGCGAGAGTCAGTCAGTTGCTCCTTGCGCTTTTTCACGCTTATTTGCCTTTCGCTCCTGCTTGTAATCACTGACAGATTTTTGTTCATCTGCTCTCATGTAAGCAAGAGTTGCGCGAACTATCGGGTGTTTCACCAGAACAACCCACTGCCCCCAATCGCAGTGTTCTTCATGCACTTCGTTTTTCTAAAAGGTTAAAGAGCCTTAGTCTCTCAACCAGGTGGTCAAGTACCGGTTCCGGGTCCCCTTCCATGCAACATTCTCCTGCTCGCGCCTCAGCTGAAGTCGTTGAAGCATGAGATTTGATTACCGTCATTGAGAGAAAACGGCGCTCATTTTCCCTGGCTCGGGGTCACTCGGGCTTGCCACACCCGTGCCATCATTTTTTGATGACTGCCCCTTGAGGACTCTGGAACGAGGACGCTTGCACCTAAGCCAACTCGTCCAGGGATAACCACTTCACTTTACCTTTAGTCAATCAATTCTTTCAACATCACCTTGAACTTGGCAAAGCTAATCCTGATTACGCCGCCATTGCGAGCCCCTTCACTAATGGGACTCGCGGCGTTACCATTCAGCGTCACGCGGAGACATCAGGTTAGGCACTTAACAAAGCTACAACACAAAACATGCTTTGCAGTGGTCTTGCTAAATCCTGGAACAGGACAGTGAACGATCTTCAGAAGGGCAGTAGACATCGCAGCATGCGACGACACCCTGGTACTTATACCTTTGCACAGGCAGAGGCACAGCACCTGTGGGCCAGTCCGACTCACAAAAAGAGAGGGGAAGAGAGAAGAACCCGTGAGAATTCACGACCAATCTCGTTCCCAGCTAGGAAAAAAAGAGGGAAATTTTTAACTAAGAGACTCAAAAGCAATGTCAAATGTTAAGAAATTAACGTAATACGTACTGCACCGTGGGTTGGACAAGTGATAGGGGCCAGAACTGTAGGCCCCTCAAGCACCACGACTTGAGCCCCACGGGTACGTCCGACGGAGGGCACTTGCCAGCAAATAAACAATAAGATGAACTATAACAGAAAGCAAATTAAATGGATATATAAATATGTATCTAGGTACAGGAAGACTTACTGAAAAAAAAAATAAATAAATAAATAAAAGGAGATAATACTCACATATGAGCAGCTGCAACACCTCAGAAGATCTTTCATCAAAGAACCTTCGAGGATGGAACATACACTACCATCGACCACCGCGAGCCTGGGTAGGTTTGCGAAATCACGCAGCCAGCGCACAAAATCAACTGGATTCACAGAAGAAAACGCCATTCTCGCGGGGTAGTACAAAAATAACAAGGTAATAAGGAAGTAGAGAAAATAACGCCAAATTCAACACGTATTGAGAACACAAGGAAAAAGGCAAAAGACACTGGAAACCAAGTAGCGAAGTTGACACTACAAAGTCAAAGTAAGCACTGACGAAATATAGCCAAATTATCCAGAAATCCTTACTACCCGCTCCTCTCGATGAAATAAAAAAAGGGAAAATTAGCATGGGAATAATAAACTAGGAAAACTTACAGGGACAGCATGTGTGACAATTGCCGATCCGCAGTACCACATGCGTCTTTCTGTTATAAATGACTCACAGTGCCGAACGTGCCGATAGACAGACAGAATACATTAATTTTGTCGCATAGCGATAGGTTTTTATATACATACGTATACATATATACACATACATACACCTCGGTCAAGCGCACCTTAAATATAAGTTAAATGTAGAGAACAAGGGAATACAAAAAAAAAAAAGATGTACAAGTAGAGCCACACTCTCAACTTGACTTGCAAAAGTTCGATCTTATCCGTCCTTAAGAATCATTGTTTCCGAGATTAACGTTGCTGGTACGAAATATAAGTATTCAGGAGGGGTAATCGGGAGCCGTAAAATAGCGACATTCCGAGAAATTAATTTTTCAAAGTGAAAACTTCTAATGGCGCGTTGGGCATTTTTGTGGGTGAGCATTTTCAGCCGTTCTCGTGACGGATGAGATTTTACACAGATATACTGCGCGTGTATTCTTATAATATATGTATACTATACGCGCTCTTTGCATGGGCATTCGTTCGTGCTCTCGCGACAGACGAGATTACATGCCTATATGTATACTCAGAGTGTATAGGTATGCAATAGCGCTGCATGCTATACGCAGCAGCGTTGGTCTGAGCATTATTCCAGGCTCACAGTTCATGCTTGATCGCACATAGCGCCGCTGCCTGGATCTCACCGCGAACTACTTGGCGCGAGAATTTAAATTCAAAATCGTATGATTTTTTTTATTTTTTCAGCAGACAGTAGGCGCAGAAATTCAAATTCGAAAGAAATCTTTGTATGTATTGGCTAATTAATGCTTAAAAATATTGAATAATATTGTATGATAACATACATCAATAGTATACCAAGAATTCTTTCGAATATAAATTTCTGCGCCTACTGTCTGTTGAAAAAATCATACGATTTTGAATTCGAATTCTCGCGCGAAGTAGTTCTCGGTAGGATCCGGTCAGCGGCACTATGTGCGATCAAGCATGAACTGTGAGCGTGGAATAATGCTCAGACCAACGCTGATACGCAGTCTTTGCATGGAAATTGGTTCGTGCCCTCACGACAGACAAGATTGAGAGTTATTTATATTTATTTTATAAATGATTATTAAACGGAAAATTCATTAACTTGAATATTTCATTTGACTTGTGTTGCTGCTATAGTATTGTGTTAAAAAAAAACAAATCTAAAGTGTTAATAGAATTAATAAAAACATGGTTGTAGTGCTTTCGTATACTATAGTGTTACTGTATTTTGTATACATTATTACAACTGCTACTCATTATCTTGTAAGTAAATTATTATTTTATTTGGTAAATTTGTCACGTACATAATACGTACATAAACAAACGCAACACGTTATTAAATAAAATTATCTGAAAAATGAGAAACACGTGGGGTACATATATGTTTACAATAGTGTACGATACTATTAGTATGTCATATACATCAGCTGTCTCTTTCTTCGGCTATGGAGACAACTTCCTGTTTTACCAACAGTTACAGGAATTTTGGATTTACTATTTACTAATATTTACTCATTTAAATAAAACCACTTCCTTCGAATATAGTTTCTATATTATTATACTTCATGTTCATTCAAAAAGTGCCCACATTGCTTTGATAAACTTGATTTCTTATGTACAATTTCTCATGTCGCGAGCGCAGCTAAAAATGCTCACCCAAAAAAGTGCCCAACGCGCCATAAGTTCAAGTTTTCACTTCTGCCTGCACTCCCGGAGTGCTTTTTTTTTTTTTCTTTTACTCTTTTACTCTCAAATAATCTGGGAATTCATTTACAAAAAGGGAAATGTAGGTATCATAAAAGAAAGTATCTATTCCATGTTTTAGGGAGGAAGCCACTTCGATAGGAAAGCAACTGAGAAAACTAGAGCTACTCGAGAAGAATCTGGGGATATTAGTGGAAAATCTGGGGCAGGCCAAATCAGTTGCGTCTACTTGGAAAATCATATGGTATGTAGATTGGGATCAAAGAATCAGACAAACGGATGCGGTTGCGAGAGCAAGCAAGCAGGTGGAATAGAAATGCAGAGTAACAATAAGCAAAGAAGACGCCTGCAAAAATCGCATAAAAA
Source organism: Copidosoma floridanum (assembly GCF_036245765.1). Taxonomy (NCBI): domain Eukaryota; kingdom Metazoa; phylum Arthropoda; class Insecta; order Hymenoptera; family Encyrtidae; genus Copidosoma; species Copidosoma floridanum. The sequence continues at coordinate 593,240 of NW_028321881.1, forward strand.
TGGCTACTCGCACAACCATAAAAGCGCTGCAAGGTGTCGAAACAGCGTACAGGGCAGTAGTAGGGCAGGAAGTTCGCAGCCAAGTAGAGACAGTACAGGTACTCCAGGGATAGATATCGGAATCTATCAAGGATAAGATACGGGAGTTGACGGAATTAAATTTGACAAGTATAACCGATATAACGAAATATCTCAAAGAACAAATAAGAGTCTCAGCGTTCGGTGATCACGAACAAACACTGCAAATAATAAAAAAATATGAGGACAAAGCAGGAGATGTTAAAGAAGAAGGGCTTAAAATATTTACAGATTGGATAAGCGGATATGATAGAGTGCCAGCGATAATTCAAGAATTCGAGCAGCTGGCCGATAAACTAGCAGCGAAATTTGAAACAGCAACGGATATAATTTATTTGGCAAGTCCAGGAATATCGCATTTACCGGAAGCAGCCTTAAAAACGATATCGGAGGCAGAAATACTAGTAAGTCAGTTCAGACTAGATCTCAGGGTTCCGGGAGATGAGGGCACAACGACAGAGGAAAGAGTAGGAAAAATAGCAGAAATAGCGACGGTAGCATTTAATAGGAAAGTAATATATTACATTAAAATACCGTTGGTAACGCAGGAAGAATTAGACCTGCTTAGAATAACGATGTTACCCGTAGAGCAAGAGGGATTTAACATAACAAACATGGTAGCATACCTACAACTAACGTACGAATATAGTAAGTAGCATGAACGAAAAAAGTTCGCTCCGATATCCCGACAAGCGGTCGACCAAAGTAAGAAATTAGGCTAGATAAACACATGCGCACAAATAGAACCAACGCAAAAAGTGGAGAAAGATCACCCATGCGAGATACGACTTATCCTAGGAGAAACAATAGACAACCAGGAGGAGTGTCCGATCGTCTTAGCAAAATTAAAGGGGGCGTACTGGACTCAACTCCACGCAAAAAATCAGCATGCGTTCAGCACTAGAAGGGAAGAAAAGGTACATGTTCAATGCGAGCACACCAAATACGGGACGATAAAGGTTTCCCACGCTGGAGTGATAAACTTGGTACTAAACTAGAGGACATAGTTCAAAGGGTACGTGAAGTAGGTCAAACGAAAGGAAAATTTTTCAACTAGGAATGGTATTCGTGGATGGCTGCAGAAATAGCTTTAGGCACGGCAGTGGGGTCGTTCGGGTTCCTAAAATGGGGGGGCCCATTAATACTAAATTTGATTAGAATGCTTACAGGTAGAAGAAACCGTTCTGGAAGCGAAGGCGCAGCAGTGGGTGCAGTGACAGTGCAACCAATAATGTTACAGACCATGCAAAGACCAGTCGCGTCGCAAAATCAAGTTCACGTAGCGGTCAGAAGTGCATCTCCGGCCGTTGATTTTATTTACGAACAAAAATGCACTATGTAAAAATATCTAACAGGCTCGTAGCGCAGCCACTGTAACAGTAACACGAATCAAAAACATTAAAAGGATGATTGAATCAACAGTAGGAAAATAAGTAATATTATACGATACATTATAACATACTGTAATGCCATATTTTACAAGTTTAACATGAATAACTTACAGTAGGATTAAATAATTAGTTAATAACACACTGCAAGAATTTTTTCTTTGCAGTATCTTAAGTATTTTTTCGCGCTGAATCCGAATCCGTTGGCCAAATTGCCCTATCACGTCAGGATTTTGAGCAATTTCAACCTGAAAGTGCCAAAAAGCGTGTTTTTTGCCCTTTTGCACGTTGAATATCTCAAAATTATGGAATGATAGGGCAAATCGGACAACGGGATCATTTGAAGCATGCCAAAATCTACAGAAAACCATATCGAAAGCGAGAAATTTGAAAAAACTTTTTTTGTAATACTGAAAAGAAAAACTACTTGGCGTGAAATCGACAATTTTATTAACACATGATATCATCGTTGCACCTCGTTTTTTAATAATTTAAATCAATAAAATTTATGTGATTGATGCTAATGAAGTCACCCATTACGAGCACATAAAGTTATGCTATGAAAATTCAAAATGGTGGACACAAAATGGCATTTAATATCATGGGAAAGTGATTGTTTCTGACTGTAAGAAACACAGATATTATTCTTTTGTTGAGATGATTTTTTAATAGGTGGCACCTCTGGAGAAATATTTAGATTCATATATTAAAATGGCCCACCGTGTATATACACAATTCATTTTACAATTAGGCGCTATACTACAACAATTGTCATTTTCGTATGCTGTTTTTAGATGACATCGCTGCTTTGATCAGAGTGAAAACTAATTTCCAATTACTTAATTTGTCCAAATTTTGACTTATTTTATTTAACTGTCTTCTTTTATGAATGTATCTTAGCATACGTGTTGTTTAGCTCATGAAGTTGGCTGCTAACGACGAAAAAACACAGCACAATACTTGTTTTGTTACAAACCGGGTTACTGATGGAGTTTACATTACGTATACATAAATATACAACTGAATTTTTCTCCATTAAGTAAATCGTGCTGTGTTCTTATGAAAAAGAATAAAGGTTGTTAATATAAAATAGGAATAAAAGAAATTAACGAAAGAGTAATATTGTTAATCGGGAACAGTAAGGTTCCGTTTCAGCGAAAGACTGTGACAGATGATGAAGAAATGATGAAATTTTATGATTTCAACCAACTGAATCGCTATTATTATTATTGTCATCATTATTATTATTAATATTATTATTATTATTTTCATTATCAGTATTATTATTATTATTATTATTATTACTATTATTATTATTATTATTATTATTATTATTATTATTATTATTATTACTATTATTATTATTATTATTATTACTATCATTATTATTATTATTATTATTATTATTATTATTATTATTATTATTGTGAATCGATTAGAAAGATAAAATACATTTCAAGTGACGAGAAACAAATTTCAAAAGAATTGCCACTTTCCGTCCACCATTTTTAATTTTCATAGTATAACCTTATGTGCTCATAATGGGTGACATTATGAACATTAATTACATGAATTTTATTGATTTAAATTATTAAAAAACAAGGTGCAACGATGATATCATGTGTTAATAAAAATTATCAATTTCGCGCCAAGAATCTTTTCTTTTCAGTATTACAAAAAAAATTTTTTCAAATTTCACGCTTTCGATATGGTTTTCTGTAGATTTTGGCATGCTGAAAACGATCCTGTTGTCCGATTTGCCCTATCATTTAAAGGTTTTCAGATATTCAACGCGCAAAAGGGCAAAAAACACGCTTTTTGGCACTTTTAGGTTAGGATTGCTCAAAATCCTGACGTGATAGGGCAATTTGGCCAACGGATTCGGATTTAGTGCAAAAAAACACTTAAGATACGACTATTAAATTGAAAAGAAACAAAAAAAACCCGATCCTTGCAGGCCTGTGTAATTACTAGAAATAACTTAAGGATTATTACACTGTATGAATTTATAAATAAGAATTTTGCAATATTGCACTATATTATAAAGGGAGAAGAGCGTAAATAAAAACAGTAAAGGTTTACACAAAAAAAAAACAATTTAGCGAATTTGTGTAAAGGAGGAACAAGGACAGGTTTTTTTTTCTCTCCACCTTCTTACTCCTATGTTAGAAATCTCACATACAATATAAACAACATTACACGAACATTACTCTAGCACAAACATGTAAATTAAAAAGGGAAATTGCCATCGAGGATGATAGCGGCGCGGCCTGTGACATGTCACGTACGATATCATAGCTACACGTACGTGCGCCCCCACTTTTTGGGGCCTACTACATATGATTGTAGTGGGAGAGAGTAAAGCGATAAGCAGATAGGATGCTGAAAGCAGCACTCTCTCTGGCTGGAACCGTCAAGGACAAAGGTCGTACACACGCAACGCGCTCTTCTCTCGTTTTTGCATTAGTAAAGACGTTGATACTAGTTCCTCGACTATTCACTTCGCGCGCACCCCAAGACCATAGAATCCTATGCAACAAACAAGTATAGACCGTTTTAGGAAAACAAAGTCAGCTTGCAGCAGAGGTGTGCAAGACTTCCATCAAAGGATGCTTGTACGAAATTGGATACAGAGTGTTACTTAATTTCATTTATTGCAGCTACATATAACCACTTACAAAATAACAAATTGTTATTTTTTGATGTTTTAGTCAATCTAGCAGCGCAAATGGTAAATTTTAGCAACAGACGGGGTATTTACACAAAAAAATCTCAATAAACAGCAAAAAATAATTATTTGACGTACCGATAAATTAGAATTAATGATAATAAGTAAAGTAAATAAAATAATGTTAACATTCAGAATTACAACGTATAGACAAAGTATGTTTATTTATTTAAAGTAGCTGCAGTTTTATTCCTTACGCTTTACCACATGAATGCTTCATTAACGCTTATAAATCTTACATTAATGCATATGAGTCAAAATTCCTGAAGCGGGCCACCAAAAAATGAAATTGTCTTATTTGATTCGGTCTTCTCATGATTTTGTTGTTGAATATAAAAATGAGAAGTCGTTTTTTTATTTTTTAAAAATTTGACTTTTCAACAAAGTTATAAGCAATTACATTTTTAAACGCCTTTTTGTTAAAATAGCGATTTCTCAGTAGCCCATCAATGAAAATTGAAAAAGTTTGGTGTGCGTAGTCAAAAACAATAAAATATAATGCAATAAGAATTTAAAAAAAGGAAAAATTATTTATAAAAAATTAATTTGTATTATAAATAATCAAAAATTTATTTTGTCTTGTTAAATTTAGAATTAAATAAGCTATTCTTATCAAAAATAATATTTTAGTACACTCTATAAGAAAATAAGTCATTGAATTTTAACTAAAGTCGCTTTTTGGAGTATAGCTCTGTTTCTCGAAACAATATCTTAACGCTTGTTTTCTCCAGCTAAATATAATCATTGCGTAAGTACATTAAGTATATATATTGATCTTCAAATTTAAAAAACTATTTATTTACACTTATTATTAAACAATATTGTTCATTAAGTAACAATTTACTTATACATTTTATATTCTCCCTAATGTCAATAAATACTTTTACAGATGAAATTTTTGTACAACTTTTTCTATACAGGCTGAGAAAAATTGAGATTCTAAAGTATTAGAATTTAACGGAATAAAACAATAAAATTTAGGAGTTCCATTGAAAGTTTTGGCTTATAAATAACGAGGCTCCATTTTTTGCTTGTGCTTCTCGTATTCGTCACTTGAACAAAAACCAAAATTAATTTTCTTAAAAAAAAGCTGTGCCCATAAAAAGAGTTGTTTTGTTGTTATTGAATTATTATTTTGTAAACTTGGTCGATAAACATTTTTTTTAATACACTCGCCAATACTGTCGCAAGCTCCTTTGCCACAGGCAGTAGCATTTATCGCTTGTGTCTATAACTTTGATTTAAATAAAAAAATTATTGTAATAACTTACACAGCTTATCTCTGTCAAACTTTAAACACTATCTTCTAAGATTTACGTCTGCAAAAAATTAATAATATTGTCATTAAATCAATTATTAGTCCAAATCCTCGAAAAAATCCAAGTTTTCGTAAAATAAAATCTATAACTATGATACAAAAAGTAGGATTACTCTGGAAACTAACAGAGCTCATCACTGTATATCAAACAACAATAAATTATGAATTTTATTCTGGCAGAAAAATTAATTATAAGGTTATTAAATAAGTAATTGACGAAATTTTCGAAAACATCTAAATTTTAGTAAAATGTTGTCAATAACTTTTATTCAAATAATAAGAATACTGTTGAAACTTTGACAGCTTCTTTTTGTTAACCTATTTCATAAATCTTACTTCGGCAAACAAATTAATAATAATGTTATTGAATAAATAAATTTTTGACAAAGTCCAAATTTATGTGAAATATTGTCTATAAGTTTAATTCGAAAAATAGGTTTACTATAAAACCTGAGACATCTTATCTCTGTGTACCTTCTAACGCTATATCATAAATTTTATTCCAGTATAAAAATTAATAAAAATGTTATCAAATAAGTAATCAATGAAATTTTCGGAAACATCCAAATTTTCGTAAAGTGTCGTCTATAACTTTAATTTAAATAATAGGAGTATTGTTGAAGCTTTCACAGCTTATTTTTGTTGAACTATCTTATGAATTTGATTTTGGCAGGAAAATTAATAAAAATATTAATAAATTAATCAATCGACGGTATTTCTAAAAAAATCTAAAGTTTTCTGATACATCGTCTGTAATTTTAATACAAAAAAAAGGTTTATTATTAAAACTCACACAGCTCATCGCTGTGTCCCAATTAACATTGTTTTATTAGTCTTATGTCATCAGGAAAGTTAATAATAATGATTTTAAATAGTTAAATAGACAAAATCTTTAAAAAAGTTTCAATTTTCGTGAAGTTTGATAGATAACTTTGATCTAAATAATAGAAATACTGTCCAAACTTACACAGCCACGTTATTCGAAAGCCAATTCTATTAAAGGAACTCGCAAATTTTATTGTTCTATTTGGTTAAATTCTAATATTTAAGAATATACGTTTCTCTCAGCCTGTAAAGAAAAAGTTGTACAAAAATTTCATGTGTACAAGCATTTATTAACATTAAAGAGAATATAAAATGTATAAATAAATTATTACTTAATAAATAATATTGTTAAATAATAAGTTTAAGTAAATAATTTATCAAATTTCAGGATCAATATATACTTAATGTACTAACGCAATGATTATTTTTTAGCTGGAGAAAACGAGCATTAATATATTGTTTCGTGAAACAGAGCTTTACTCCAAAAAGCGACTTAAGCTGAAATTTAATAACTTATTTTCTTATAGAGTGCACAAAGATATTATTTTTGATAAAAATAGCTTATTAAATTCTGAATTCAACAAGACAAAAAGTTTTGTTCTACCTATATGAGAACTTTGTTAAATTTTTAATTATTTATGAAAAAATTAATTTTCTCTAAATTATTTTTTTATTTCCTCAATTTTTATTGCATTTTGTTTTATTGCTATTTTTGACTATGTACACTAAATTTCATTAATTTTTATTTATGGGTTACTAAGAAATCGCTATCCTAACAAAAAAGCGTTCAAAAATTTAATTGTTTATAACTTTGTTGAAAAGTCAAATTTAAAAAAAAAAAAACAACTTTTCATTTTTATATTTAACATCAAAATTATAAGAAGACTGAATCAAATAAGACAATTTCATTTTTTGGTTGCCCACTTCAGGAATTTGGACTCATATTTACTATATGTACTTACAATATGTTTATTTGTAGATTACAGCAATATGCAGCAAACATGCGGTGGATTAAATTGGCTAATACAACGTACTAAATGTACGTATGACGATATGTCTGAAGCATTTTACTGAGTTGACCGACAATAAAATTCGTACACGTCAGTTGCAAGCTGACGTGCGTAGTGCCAATAAAGTAATGCATTAGACTTAACTTTAGATTTAAAGGCTTTTAACCCTAGCATCTTATGCATTTGACAGACAGAAAGTTTTCATACTTCTACTGCAAGTGCAAGTGTGTTACGGAATAGTAGTTTTCATCACCAATGTAGGGGATGGTGGGGCGGAATGGGTGAAAAATTGTTTGAAGCTGTTTATTAAATAAATAAACCAAGTTTTAAACATGAGAAATGCATAATTGCGTTGTGAAGTATTTTAAAAATCAAATTGATAAGCTTTTGTGGTATAAAAATCAATTACAATTAAATGAAACGTTGTAAAAGGTTAGAGTGTCAAAAAAACCATTCCGCCTCAGACGTGGGGTAGAATGGGTGAGACAATGGGGTGGGATGAGTGCGTGTATTTTATATGGAAGAAACATCAGCCGTATTTATTTAGGAAATATACGTTCTTGGACTGTATTTAACTAGGAAAAACTAAGTTTATATTAAACTTAACATTAGTCATGTTTTTTAAGCATTTATTCAAAAAAAGAGTGTTACAGCACAATTACATTTTAAATTAATGACACATTTAGGTTCGATCACAGCATCAAGTTTACTTTTCTTATCACAAGTTTTATTAAACAGTTACTTATATGTACTTAGAACGAAACTTATTTTATTTATTACTCAATAGTTAACGATTTTTATTATGTGATAATACTATTTATTATTGGTTAACCAAAATTTCTAAAAATATAAGAAAAAAAAAATATTTACGTGTGCGCTACAATTTTTTGGCATCATTTTTTTGGCATCATTTTTTTGATCCAGGAACACAGTTGTATTAAACATTTGGACCTATCCCAGATTGCAACTGCATTTGTTCAATACAAAAATTATTTTGTATCTGTAACATTTGGTTTATAGGAAACATGTGATTGTCATCCTGTAAAATAATTATTTCAGAATTCTGAATATCACTTGCTCTTATCATCTGACTATTGTCAGTAATACTTGTTTTGACTTTTTATCTCTTTCATGCGGAGTTTTTGCAACTAGCATTTTTTTTTTATTTTTTTATTTCGCTGCAACCAATTCATTTTCGTATTCTGCAGTTGTTATGATGGCAGATTTCCCTTTCACAGATTTCCTTTTGTTTTCCTATACAATTAATACATTAATTAGTTTTATTAAATATTTACTTATGTTCCATTTTATATTTACTTTACCTGAATTGTCTTTTGTGTGCTTTCTCATCTGTTTTGAAAATATTCACTGAGTTCTTTATTGAAGCAATTCTCCATACTTTTTAATATTTTTCTTTTTAATTAAATAGCTTCAGGGCATAGGACATAATATTGTTCAGTTCTAAGAGTTTTTTCTATCAAATTTGATGAATTTACATAGTTTATGAGACTAGCATTTTGTTTTGGAATTTCTTGAGATGAAATTTCTTCCAAATTTTGAGATGTTATCCCAGGAATATTATGTGACAAGTCTCTGTCAACTAGAGAAGGTTCTAAAGTACCTGTATTGGTAGTCAAAGAAACTAAATTGTTATTGGATTGAGTTACAGGCTCCAGTGTGTTAAGTAGTCGACTAGTTCTTGAAGTAGAAAATTCAACTTGTGTATTTTGCGACTGCTGTGTCACTGGAGAATGTAGGTTTTCGTTAAGATTCGGGATACCTACTCAAAAATTACGAAAATTTTAATATTTGCATTAAAAAATTACATAAAATAAAGAAGAAGTTCTTACTTGGTTCGATCAAACATGAATCAGCTTCACTAGCATTGGAATTTGAAGACACAAAATCTGAATCCTTGAAAACATCCGGATTAAATGGAAAAATACCCGTTTTTTTAAATCCATTTACTGCTGTTTCCATACATGAAGCTTTCACAAAAGCAGGTGTAAACAAAAAAAAAATATCCTTTAATCCTATAGTGCTGTACGGATGAGCTCTCATCCATTTGGTTATTTCTGCAGAGTAGTAATTACTGAGAGGCTTCATGTAAGATACGTCCAAAGGTTGTAATCGATGCGTACAGTGCAGGGGAAAGCAGAGCATAACAACCCCATTGTCTTGTGCTAATTTTATTGCATTCAAATTCTTCACGTGCGTTATGTGGCCATCTAAGAGTAACAAGACTAGATCATTTTTACTCGCTTTAGTAAAATCTATAAATCGTTGCAACCATCTAATGAACACTGCTTCCTCCATCCATCCACTCCCATTAAACTCAGCCCAAGCATCTTGCTGTTTGCCTTCCAAGTATCTTGGATTCTCTTTTTTCCTTGAAAATATGAGTAACGGTGGCATGTATCGTCCAGCGACAGAGAAACAAATACAAGCCGTTACCGTTGTACCTCTTTCTGCAGATAACTTCATTCCAACTTGGCGCTTGCCTTTTAATGCGACGACTCGAAGGTTTGTTTTAGGATTACAAGAGACTCCCGTCTCATCCACATTCCATATCTTCTGTGCCTCAAAGTGATATTCATGGTACACACTTTCTAACAATCTAAAAAAAGATGTAGGTTCTGGTTTTCTCAAAGTAAGTTGAGGATTTCGTTTTAAAAACCCGAGGAACCAGTCTTTACCAGCCCACTTGGAATCAGCATTGAATGTATGACTTAATTTTAAACTGTCAGCATAAATATAAGCTAAACGACGAACTTCCAATGCAGTAAACCCGTGCAATCTGGCTTCATTTTTTAAAATTTTATCGCAAAGGTATTTTTCTTGCTCAGTAGTGAATACAGATTGAAACTTTGCACCTATAATTTAATAAATATATGAAAATCAGAGTAACTAGTTGTTTGTTTACAATCTGCATAACCTCATATTTTTTCCTGGAGAGAAACAATATAAATGTATTCTATCACTTAAATTTAATTAAGTATTAACATACCTGGGTTAACAATGATTGCCTCAACATCGCCAGATGTTTTAAACTTAACATAATGTCTTCGTAAAGTTTCGCGAGGTATACCAAACTTTACAGAAGCGCATTCGACTTTTTCACCATCCTGTACGGCATGTATTGCTCTTCGTAGATTTTCGACAGACCATAAGTGTCTGTCAGATTTACGTTTGTAATTTCGAACCATTTAGGTTTAACTTATAACTAAACAAAAACTTAAAACTACAACGTTGTTTATACCTACACCCTACAATTCACTAATCGGTCGTAGCCGTCTGATGACTGAACTTCCTTAATCCGCCCCATCCGTTTTACCCATTCTGCCTCTTTTGTGACTTTTTTTTTATTTGGTGATTTTTAATTGAAAAAGAATGAAATTACATTTTTAAAAGCACGTTATTAACTGTAAATAGTCAAGTTATCCATAACAAGCATTAAGAGCCACAGAAGCTTGATTTGTAATACTTTTAGAAACAAATAAAGTTGGTATAAGAATTTTTTTTTTCATACCCATAATTTAATTTAATAAATACTTTTTTTTTTTTACGATTACCCTACTTTTTCTTGTATCATTTAATTATATTTCTTTCTAAGTGTAAAAAAAAAGTTTTTGGACTACTTGTTGAGTAAATTTCTTTACTTTATAAGCATTACCCATATTCCCCGACCACCCATTTCGCCCCACCTTCCCCTACATTTCTCAAGAGTGGTCCCTGGGCCCGTTGGGAGTGCTCTGATCGAATGCACATGAGTAAAGATTACTTTTTTTTCTCCTTTGGGCGTTTTTTGTAACCTTTAAACCCTCAGAAGGAAAAATACAGTTCGCCCCTCAGGCATGGTGCTTGTCCTAACGATATGCTCCACCAGGTACGAAAACAGCTATAATTCACCTTACTTTATGTAAAACTCACGCAAATTTTATGCAATTTTCTCACGCATTTGACGTAAGAAATTATGAATTTCCTGAAAGTAGATTTTACATTATCTTACGAAGCTAGTTACTTACGATTTCATGCTTTTATCGCTTTAAATAATTGTATTAATTTTATGACTTTTGGGACTGCAAGAATGTTCAACTTCTCTGTTTGAGCCAAGCAAAAGATACGGGAAACATACGGCCGCCATATATACCAGTGCTCTCTAAAAAATTACCAAAAAATACATTTGCATTGATTTTATATGGTCATATCGGGCAATGTTTTTTTATAAATTTTTTTATACTTTTCGTTAGCGGGAATGATTAAAAAGTCTTTTTTCCAATAGCTTACACATTTAGTATGTTGTTTTCTAGAATACGTGTGCGCTCAACGCCTTTCTAAACTTTGACAAAAAACAAACCAGGGGGTATAAATGGGTCATGGGACCCACGGTAAGAACGAAGTTCTTTAAAATATGACATGAGTATAAAAACACAATTTCTCAGGTAACAAGGGGGTCGCCAGACCCGTAGAAAGAACGAAGCTCTATAAACGTTAGTACTGCATTCATGTAGTTCACTAAACAAAAACTTGAAAAACGAATTAAAGAAAAAAATTTAAAAAATAGTTCAGTACTCACGATGGTTAAACTTCGTGAGTACTGTATTTATGCACGCCGTTCTCACGAAGTTCAACCATCGTAAGTACTGAATTATTTTTAAAATTTTTTTCTTTAATTCGTTTTTCAAGTTTTTGTTCAGTGAACTACATGAATGCAGTACTAACGTTTATAGAGCTTCGTTCTTTCTACGGGTCTGGCGACCCCCTTGTTACCTGAGAAATTGTGTTTTTATACTCATGTCATGTTTAAAGAACTTCGTTCTTACCGTGGGTCCCATGACCCATTTATACCCCCTGGTTTGTTTTTAATTTCTTGTTTTATTTTTTTTTTGTTTCTAGTTTTAATTTTTTTTTCTTATTTCTTGTTTTAATTTTTTTTGATATTTCATTTTAATACATTTTTTTCATTTTTTTGTATTTCCTTCATTTAATTCCTTTTTTTATTTTCATATTTAATCTTTTTTTTTCATTCCCTTTTTTATTTTATTTTTTTTTATTCCGTTGTATTTATTCATGTCTTTTGTAATTTTATTTCATTTTATTTTTATATTTCATTTCATTAATTTTTTTTGAAATTTTTTTTTTACTTATTTTTTTGCGATTTTATAGCTTATTAATGCAATTTTTATTTTATTTTTATATAATTACTCAATGACATTGTGCCATTATTTGTTTATCAAATTCAAAATAAGTACCCTTAAAAACCATAAAAATGATATGAAACTCGAATTATATTTATATAATGATCTTACATAATTTATTTATAATTGATTTACTTTGAATTACTTTATTTATATAATTATGTGATAATGTAACATAATTTGTTTATTGAATTCGAAATAAGCGCCTCTAAAAACCATTGATACATTCTTCAACTTTATTCCACATGTTTTTTTTTTTTTTTTTTTTTTTTTTTTTTTTTTTTTATTTTTTTTTTTAATCAAGTATTACGAAAACAAATACAAATATAATTTATCATGATTCGAATGTATTATCAGTGAATGCATGTAAAAATGGAATGTTATAGTTACGAACAACACCATAAGTACAAGAAATCGAGTTTCCATAGACGGCAGCGCTCGTAGCAGAGTGGGTAAGGTACTGGACTCACATGCAGGAGGTCGAGGGTTCAAAACTCTTTATTGGAAATTTTTTTTTTTTTTTTTTTTTTTTTTTTTTTTTTTTTTTTTTAAGAATTGTAAAAGAAAAAAAATTCAAAGTGAAATAAAAATTATTGTGAGAAAATAAAATTGGGAGTGTGAGGGAGAATGGTGGGCAAAGGTGTGTGGAAGAGTAACGCGGCACGGTTGGCCGATATACATATATAGTGGGGAGAGAGGAAGTGTATAGAGAATAGTCGGTGAGGGGGACGGGGTAAGGGGGGGAAACTTGAGAGGAAAAGTAAACCACTTTCGTTTCAAAAAAAAAAAATCTGTCGGTTTTAAAATTCCAGCCCCCCGAGTAACGCGACATAAAGAACTTCGTTCTAAAACTGTATTAAAAAAGTAGCTTCTGCGTTGATCGCATTACCTGAGTAATTCATTGAAAATGTATTTCGTGTAGAAATTAATAATGGTGTCGTTCAAGTAACTGCATTGATCCAAATATTGAATATCACTTAGATGAACTGCAATTCCACCATCACTGGGCGGTGCTGGATATATTAAAATTCTATAACAATTTTTAACAATGAATTTAATATTCCAGAAAGAATTATTGCTAATTATATGGTTTTTCCACTTACAAATCATTTTTTTCGCGACACACATCCTTTTTACATCTTCAATAGTTGGTACTCTTTCTTTGCTATTTGCTATTTTCTTGCAAACTTGCAAGCGCTTCCTACCATTTAAAAAGTGCCTTACATTATACTTCTTAAAAAATATTTGATAAGTAATAGTCTTTTTATGCGCTTAAAAAAATGGTTCTGTTCTACGTTAATTTTGCAATATAAAAATTATTCGAGTACATTGCCATTAACGTAATAAGTTGACCAACACAATACGTGTGTCATCATCAGATATACGTATTAATTATACATCTAAGGTGACACAATTATTGCAATGATTACTAAACTACATTCTTATTTGGGTATGTTCATGTTGTTCTGTCATCATGAAAAATAGTGATAAATCGATGCAAAATTTTTGTATGCAATCTTGACTTTATTATCTATTATTCATTCACATTAAAAATTATTAAGTGAGCTTGGAGCTAAAATATAGATTTTTTAAATACTGATTTTATGTCTGGCTTTTTATTAGTAATTATATATGAGTATGGTATGGATATGATGTTTATCTTTATTCGCTCATGAAGTCTTATGTTGTTTACTACTACCCGTTAATCATTCCTATATAATATGTATGAGTAATTCTACTAAAAAAACTGCCAAGGCGTCGTAAAAAAAAATTTGTTTTCAAAGGCACAGTCACAAAGTTTGTCATATTCCCCGTACTCTCTAGAATATTAGAATCATCGAGTGCTTACAAAAATTAAAGATTTTTTTTAAATGATGTTTTAAAACTGATGGTTGGACAAGAAATCCTTGCGAGGTGTCTGCTTCCGAGCTTCATAAAACTGTAATATGTAATGTACTTTTTTATAGGCGGAGAAGCGTCTTTAGGGGTGAAAAAAACCCTTAAATATCACCTGGAAAATTAATATCTCTAAACTAAAATAAACATTGATTTAATTCCAATGCCAAATTGTTTGTTAAAAAATGGCAGTTCTATGATGATTATTTGGACCCTACAGGGTTGCAGCCAGTAATTTTTTTACAATCAAACATATTTGTTTTTTTGTTTGTTTTTTTAATTTCTTCTTTTTTACAATTTTATGAATACTAAATCGAAATTTTGTGGGTATAAGGTAATAACCCCTACAAATCAAGTTTTCGAACAATCCTCGAAATACTTCGACTATAATTTTTTATTTCTTTTACAAAACGTATATTTTAATTTTATTAAGGCGATTTTTAAAAATTTGGTAGCCGAAAAATTGTAAAAATTAACAAAATTTATACTTAAATAAATAAGGGGTTGCAACCCTTTAGAAATAATAAACATAAAGCTGCCATATGATAACAAAAAATTTGAAGTTGAAATTCTGTCAATATTCAATTTGTTTTAGAGATATTACGAAAATTTTATTTTCAAGATGATTCTTAAGGGTTTTTTTTACCCCTAAAAAAGCTTCTTTGTGTACGAAAAAATACGTATTAATTGTTTTTTATGTTACACTATATATTATAGTTTCATGACGCAGACAGCTCACAAGCTTGTAAACAACATAAATACAAAAAATGACCTTCATGTTTTTGTAAGAACTCGATTTTTCTGATATTTCAGAGGATACGGGGAAAATGATAAACTTTGTGACTGTACCTTTACAAAATTCTTTTTTTTTAAGGTTATCTTAGCGTTTTTTTTGTAGAATTACTTATTTTTATTCTATCATACTCGTCATTTTCAGTACTTTCAATAATGAGAATTTAATAAAAACTAATAACGTTTTTAAAACCAGTGCTTAATACCTTGCAAAACTTAGTAAAATTATGTTCACAGTGGATTTTTACTAAGGATATTTGAATTAAACGTACAAAATTTAAAGTAAATATATTTATCTTGATGAATTTACGTGAAAACGTTGAATGTGTAATATTTTGGCCCCGCAAGTTTAGAAATTTCAAGTGTTGGATACAATTTTTTTTTTTTAATTTTTTCTATGTATGAAAATATTGTCTATGTTCATAAGTTTAATATTTTATGCCACAGGCAAAATCAGTATTTAGTTTCCAGACATCGTCAAACCCGTAAATTTTCTAACGTGACACGATCTAGTTACGCTAATTTAGGCCCTATTTTTATCCAAAACCAAAGCAATACTTTTTTATGATCTTCATTTTGTTATACTTGTAGAAGACAAATTCTCTTGGTTACTAAAAACATTTTCCTGATCTGGATCTTCTTACACGATATTACAATCAACCGGGATAGAACGTAGACTGTTTTTGGTAAAATACCCATATATTATGTACAAATGTGAGTTATTTCATGATATTTTGTTTTACTTATAACTCAAAATTTGAGATGATTAACGCCAAACAGTCAAACTGTCAACAAATATTTATGATCACCAATTGTGGCAACACGAAACTTAATGGCAACGTTGCTCCAAGCAGTTGTAAAATATTTGATTATTGTTATTTTTTACGTATTCCTCTATACATACGATCTTGTTTAGAATGTTTTTTAACAACAATTCAGTTTGACTCGAGCAAAAATCTAATGGTTTTGGGTAGAAATTTTTTTTATAACTCAGCTGCGAATAAGTACAATTTTTTTTGTTACATAAAAGTGACGCTCCTTTCTTTTTACTCCCGCAAATATTATGACAGAACAATCTTAATGTACGTCTTATGAAATCATTTTACAATGCACATGGCATACGTAGACGATATAAATTTACAGGTCAACTTATATGATTCAAACACCTGTTTATTAATTAAAAACAGCTTGTTGGCTGCTTTTTGTTATAAATCAAGAAGAGTATTGGCAAATTCGCGGAGTCAACTACGATTCCTTAGGGCCTGATGCTTATTGTAGTGACATGTACTAGCAGTTACTAAGTCTATACTGTTATAACTGTTACAATAGTGTTGGCCAAAAATTATTGTAATTATTAAGTTCAACGCCAACAATCCCAAAATATTGTGTTACTTTAATGTTACTTTTTCCCCAAAATAATGTTTTGTTATTATCACTTAAAACAATTGCTCTTCAGTGAGAAAAAAAAAATTTTATATTACATTGATGTGTGTAGAACAAAATTTTTTTTTATTTTACGAATGTAAAATCCGTCGATATACTTACTTGAAAAGCAATGTTTCCTATCCACATCATTTCAGTTAGTACTTTTCCTACTGTTTCGGGTAACTGACTCTTACAGTACAGGCAATATTTAAAATCAGCGGACTTTGAAGAACAAAATGGGCATGCAGCTAGAAAGCTTTTTGTATACTTAGATTCCTACATCATAATGTAATACACATATTTGCGTAAGTTAATTTTTAGCTTTATTTCAATACAGTGTTAACTCACCCTTCGGGGTTTTCTTGATTTTGTACTTATTGACAATATTGATTTTTGAGATGTTTCAATAGCATCACTGCTAATTGATGAAATGGATTGTGTATCAGAAAAGTGCAGTGATCTGTAAATATTTAAAATGTAATTAATTTCCTTTATATCTTACTCTGTATACATGTATAGTAAAATGTCAGTATTATTTTTCTTTCGAAATATTGCTTCGTAGAAGGTTCCTTTTTTTTCAATATATATGTCAGTTTAAAAAGAAATTATATACTTAATGGCTTAAATATTTTTTCTATTGCAGTGAAACAAAATGCGGAATGCGCATGTTGGGATTAATCTATTATAGGATTATACGTAATTAAATTACAAGTCGATTCCATAACATTATAAATCAGAATAACAATATTTCAACTGATCCATATTTCAGTTACCTATCAAATAACAATCTTAGTCCGCAACGTAAGTAATTATAAAATTTAATTATCAATTGAAATGAAATTTAAAAGTTTCAATTTAAATAGATTATTAATTTAAAAAGTTTTATTAAGAATAGTATGTGGACCATGATTAAATATTACTTTTAAAAAAGTATTTTTACTTGTACCAAATTATAAGGCTTTTAATTAAAAATATTTAAAATCGCGTTTGACGATAACACTGGAAAAAATATTTATATTTACATTATATCTTTACAGCGCAATAACTGTTGTCTCTGTAAATGAAATATCACAAACTGTAATGTTTAATAATAAATATAATACTTGAAAATGTTCAATAATACAGATAAACTGGACTTATTACTAATATTACATTCGAAGTGATAAATAATTTAGTATGCGAATCAGTTAATCACGATATTACATATTAATAATAATGAACCAAAGTGGGAAACTGATGGAGGTAATTAATGTTTCATACATCAAAAAAGAAGCCCTAATTATTACAAAATAAAAAATTACGCCACATCTTCAGAGTCTGATGTCACTTTGCTGTTTATTCCATATTCTATTTAAATCAAAATCATAGGCTAAATTGGTCTTCGATTATAAATTGTTAATAATTCATTTTCATGCAATGCTCACCTTTTTTTTGATTTTTCACATTATACATTTGCTGTTTATCGCTGAATGCTAATTTATTACCATTACACGAGTCATTAATGCTTAGAAGTTGAAACGCTTCAATGTTTCTTAAATACATTTTTTATTTACTACGAAACGCGTTATTTGTATCAGAGAGTTTCAATATTGTTCAAACGTCAAACGATCCTGATGCTGTATTATTTTCCACATTGGACTCATTCATCCAATTGTAAATGTTGCTATGATTATTTAGTACATAATATCGTGGTAACTGAAACAGTTTATTGTAAAGATTGTTATTTTTCAAAAGAATTTTATTGTACTAAAGTCATTCTCCATTATTCATGGATTCGTAGAAAAAAATACAAATGCTTAAGATAATTTATCAGAGAATTACGCGTCAGTATATAATAATTTGATTATAATTATAACGTATACACTTGTTTCCATATAATATACATAACCAATAAATGGATAAGTTACATAAAACGTTTTACGAATTTCTACCTCAATCTTACACTGCGTGTCAGGCTGAAGTAACAGTTTTACTTCTTGCTTTACTGAATTCATGGCAGGATCTTCAACACAACTAACAACTTTTCTTCCATATCTGTCTGTTACGTTTACAATATCATTTCTCTCACACAAAGTATAATTTTCCGTAAATGCTTGGTTATTTTTCCCAGATAGTTGTTTACATTGTGGCGTCCATATTTCACTTGCTATGACTTCCTTTAACACTAATAAGATATTTATTCATACAATTGGTTATGCAATTCCTAATAAAGTTTATATGATGAAATACTGAAAAACGATTTATTGGTTCGAAAAAGTAGACGAATTGTGTAGAGGGATTTATCTCTTAATTGGAGGGCTACTCCAAGTTCGTAGATACCACTGACAAAAGTGAGGACAAAAAGAATATATTTAAAGGAGCAACACGGATCTAGGTGCACATTAATTTTTAAGTGATTTTCGATTCTTATAACATATTAAAACAAAGCTAGCCAAATATCTAGAGATAATTTCGAAAGTTTAAGACTCTAAAATTATGGGGCTGTAGACGACATAATTATTTTAAAAGTTGTCAACAGTTACTTTTATCCGAATAACCACTAACATATTATTTTAAAATTAAAAACTCTTCATTTATCCTTCATACAATAGCACATAACGTTGTTTCTTCAAGTCTAGAGCCGCAGTATAAGAGCTAAAATACTAAATCTGAACTCATTTAAATAAGACTAAGAGTTTTATTTTTGACAGCAGGTTCAAGGTCCAAAAACACCGAAGCAAAACACAAATGGAGAGTAGTCGCTGAACCTAGATTTGAGTACCAGGGTACAAAATTCCCTTGCACTTTAAACAACAGTGTATATAAGTAAGGTCAAAGGTCTGTATAATTTAATAAAGTATAATAACAATAATAATAATAATAATAATAATAATAATAACAATGGTAATAATAATAATCATACTAATAATAATGATAAAAAAATAATAATGACGATAACAATAATAATAACTCTAACAACAACAATAATAATAAGAATAATAATAATAATGATAAAAATAATCATAATTATAATAATAATGATCATTATAATAATAATAATAATAATAATGACGACGATGATGATGATAATAATAACAGCAATAATAATAATGTAGAAAAATACATGCAGTTTAAAGTGATTTGGTCAACTTTTGTAGAATGCAAATTTCAAACGATGGATAAATATTGAACACGTATTGCAGTTACCCTCAGTCTGAAATAGTACATTACGCCACTAGAGCGCATAGTCTCACTTTGCGCCCACAGCCGTATTTTGCGCCCGCCAACAACTTTGGGTCCGTGGGCAGAAAAGTACTTTGCGCCCGAAAGGCGAAGCCCTCTCTGACTACAATACAAATGAAGTGATCGTTCGAAAAAAAAAAAAATTTCCTATTTTTTAAAAACTATCAAAAAAATAAAATTTACCAAAACTAAAAAAATTTTTTTTTTAATTTATTGGACAGTTTGAACCATATGGTTTTATACAATTATTATTTTGCTTTGAAAAACTTTATCTGTTTTTTTTTTACTTGTGTGTGTTAGCATATGTGTTCGTTTGACTGTCTGATTCAATTACATTAAAAATAAACTGCTTAAAATTTACCACAAATTTAAAAGTATGACAGTCCCCACGAGTTACTTTTATTAGATTTCACATTTTTGTAAATGAATTAATGATTTATTTGTTATTGCTTGTTTAAAATTGTTGTAATAAAAAAAAAAAAAATTTTTTTCAGTGTTTATAAATCCCTAGTTACACACGTAAAAATAATATTTTCTCCATACTTATCATTAAATTAATGTGGGAATTTCGATTTTACGCACAAAAATAATATGGAAAACACCTATCAGCTACACAGTGTAAGAAAAAAAG